>NW_018223334.1:11443-49914 GCF_001263595.1 Phalaenopsis equestris
GAGGATGTACCTTGGTTTATGCTTTTTGCTGATGATATTCTTCTCGTGGATAAAACGAGAGAAAAAGCCCAGGAAAAACTTGAATTATGGAGGTCTACATTGGAGTCTAAAGGCCTACATTTGAACATTTGAGTAGAACTAAAACTGAATACATTGAATGTAATTTTAGTAGTAATAGCTCTAGTGACAGAAGTGTGACTTTGGGTGATCTAATTATTAAAAGGTGTGAACGATTTAGATATCTTGGGTCTGTTGTCCAAAGCGATGGTGATATAGATGGGGATGTTAATAGTAGAATTCAAGTTGGTTGGTTGAAGTGGAGGAATGCTTCGGGCCTTTTGTGTGATAGAAAAGTACCGCTAAGACTGAAAGGAAAATTTTATAAGATGGTGGTGAGACCTGCAATGCTCTATGGCGTTGAATGTTGGCCTTTAAAAGAGAAGCATAATAATAAGTTAAGTGTTGCCGAGATGAGAATGATTAGGTGGATGAGTGGCTTTACACTTAGAGACAAAATGCGGAATGAATATATTCGTGATAGGGTTGGTGTAGCTCCTGTGACAGACAAAATTAGAGAAAGTCGTCTTAGATGGTTTGGTCATATTAAACGTCGACCATTAGATGATCCGATTAGGAGACTAGATGTTTTAAATTCGATTTGTGTTAAGAAACGCAGAGGTAGGCCTAGGAAGACTTGGGCTTATTGTATTAAAAATGATCTTAATTTACTAGAACTAAATGAAAATATGACACTAAATAGGACGCAATGGAGAAAAAGGATTCATGTAGCCGACCCCACGTAGTGGGATTAAGGCTTTGTTGTTGTTGTTGTTGTTGCCTTTACACAAAAACAAGTGAAAAATCCTCACTCTCTATCACATCCTAACATTTTCCCACACTCTCTACTATTTCTTGACTCCCAAGAGGCTTCCACCAGCGCCCTGTTTCTTCAATTCACAAGTTTTTAACCTAGAATTCAGTTGAACCATCACTATACCGCAAAATCACCATATTTCGATGAGGAGGGTCGAGGCATTGATCATGTAGTGTCAGGGTGCTATCATCAGACGCAACAGTGGTGGTTTCAAGTACCGCCTTTTGTGAATTTGGATATTCATTTTAGGGTATCGGTTGCTACAATGTTGCTTTTTTGGGCGCCAGAGCATTGCTTTCTAACACTGAAGTGCATGCTCTCGAATTTTTTCCTGAAAAAATGCCTACTTCGGGTGTTAAGGCACTCAATTTTGACTTCGGGGCACTGCTTCATAGCGTCAGGGCACTAGTATTCAAATTATTACACATCTTCTCAAGTGTTAAGTTCTTCTTTGTATGCTGCACTTATACACAAAATATACCCAATAAAAGCATAAAACTAGTTTAAAAAGTGTAAAAAAAATACTATATCACATCATCACATTTCACACGTATTAAATTTCCCCCCAAACTTACACATTACTATTCCTTATGTAATTTAATATCTAAATTTAATATTTTGAAGTTTCATGATAGTTTTTATCTCATGCTTCATTGTTTTTTGATAATAAAATAAATTTATTCAATAATAGTGCACAGATATTATTAAAGAATTGAATTATTATTAATTAATAATATCCTAATATTACTTCTTTTAAGATTCTTTTAATATGAATTCATATATGCCTATCAACCAAATAATATTAATTTATATTTTTTCCATTTAAAATACAATACTCTAAATTTCAATCAAGGATGCTTTTGATTCTTTTTAGGGGAATTGACATACATAGCACCCAATACTTATGCATTTTCTTATTTCACACATAAATTTTGATTTTTACACCTAAACCACCTTTTCCTATGTTTGAAAAGGTAAAAATAGTATAATCCACCTTCTCATACATGGGTTAGGGTGCTTAGGATGTAAAAATCAAAGTTTGGGTGTGAGATAAGTAAATGCATAAAAATTGGGTGCTATGGATGTAAGTTTCCGTTCTTTGAAAAAAGAGAAACAATATTAATTTTTTATTTTTAAACTTAACCCTAAGCTTATCCTTGTATGATCATGGATTTTCGACTTTGAGCCTTTTTTTCTTTTTGTTCTTTTTTCATTTTTTTTCTTTTCTTTGAGGAATATTAGTTCTGGTTAAACTCTTTTTATAATTTTAAATATCCACCCTTTTTCTTCGTAAAATAATCAATTCTTTTCCAATTGTTATTCTAAGTATTATAATTTCAATAATACTAAACCTTAACTAAGGTACTTGAATAAATAATTATTGTTTTTCAATATATTTGATTAATTAAATTTATTTTTAGTCAATTAAACATAAGATTTTAAGATTTTTTACATTGAAGGAATTAGTAATTCTAGTAAGAGTTTAGTTATTATTAAGTTAATATTTAATTAAATAATTAATGAATATTTGATTCATTTTTAATAATTTTATTTATATATTCTTAAATTACAATGAATCTTAGTTAAGACAATCATTTATTTTGAAATTTTAAATTTAGATATATTGATTCACTTAGGCACAAGTTTACGATTGAGCACATGAAATAATATCTTGACGAACAAACATACATGATAGGAAATAACATAGATGCATGATATGAATAATGTAAAAACACCACAAGTGTAGAAATACTATAGCATAAAGGACAAACACTATCACAACAAATCAATAAGTCTCACATAAGGAAATCACATAACTAAACTAAAATATCTCACACAATTCAAAACATAACAAAGTAGTACATAATAATATCATTGCACGAGAAAAAGAAATCAACTCTTTATCCTCTATTTTTCTTCTTCATCATCTTCCTCATCCTCCTCAATAGGCTGGGCGAAGCTCTCATAGCGCTGGAACTCTAGGGCAACTGGGAAGTGGATAGCACTAGGCCCCACATTCAACTGGTAGTGCTGAAACATATTTAACCAAAGCTGAGTTGAACTAAATCTGATACTCGTTCTGCCGCTGATGCCGATCTACTTAATGATCTAATCTCTATCCCATATCATGTTGCCACCACTGCATGATCGCCACATCATCACTAAAAGTCTGCAGCTTCTTCTCCATTGAAGTGGTAGAAGGTCTGACACATGAAATGGAAGGGCAGGAGGAGCTCTCACTAGGCTCAGAAGACACACCCTTATAGGTTGCCAAAGTGCCCTTAGTCGTTGCAGTAGGGAGAAATTGCTCGTCATAACTCTCAACCTTGACTCCCTCCTTAACACATAGGGCATAGATTATAAATGAGTGGCCAGGGCCAATATTAGTCCCCCCTAATGATGTTCATGATAGACACATAAATCACATCGCCTATTTCAATAGATTTATCATTATAAATATAGAAATTATGGACCGCTCGATCTTTAGTGACCCCACTTATATTGGTTGAAGCATGAGTTTGGCAGAAATGAAGTAGTGCCATGAGTTTCACTTAGTATTCAGAGCAATCGCCGAAAAATTAACAATTTTCCCTTACCCAGTTCGCCACTGGGTGTGATAATCAGTCAACAACTTGATTCTATCAAAATAATCAATCTTAAAAGCAAGGAAACAAGAACACTCATCCTAGGGAATATCAAAAGTCCAAAAGAGAATTAATAGAAGAAGGATTGAAATTGACTTTTTTTCCCTTCACAAAGACTTTGTCATTCTGCAATTCTTTTGTGTTGGCAAAGAACACATATGATAGAAACTACGACATATCCCATTTCAAAGCAAAGTTTCTGCCATCCGTTTCTAACAATAAGACTTACTCTACCGCTAAGATTTATAAATCCATAATCAGGAATAAGCTTTTTGAAATTAATAAGTTGTGTCGAGCTGCAACTTCGGCACTAACGAACTTCTTAGAATCAAAACTAACCAGGCTTTTCAATCCTTTGGCATGAGGAGCCATGGAAAGAAGAAGAAGAGATTAAAAAAACTTGAAGAAAGGAAGGGCAAAAAAAAGAATGGAACTTGGAAGCCTAAGACTTGAAATCTCCCATCGATCCTAGCCCAAAAAGCTCTGATGTTGCGTGAAAAACCAAATGGAATGGGGTGTTATTTATATAAAATGGGTCGGCGTGGCGGCACTTGCATGTGAGCGTTGTGACGCTGAACCACAAATAAAATAAGTGTGGCGCTGTACTCAAGTGTTGGGATTCTTTAGACATAAAGTAGTATAAGCACTACTACGTTAGCTTTGGGCGCTGCGGCATTGGGCAGTCAAAGGGTCAGTTAAGGGAAACCAAACACATTTACTCTTAATAATTACTCATAACTCCGAACCTGAAATGTTAGGTTGACCACTCATGAAACGGTCTTAGCGTTGTGACACTCCTAGGATTTTAAACAGACACAAAAGACGTTAAGAAGTGGTACTTTGATTTAGGCACTTTGGCACCTATATGTACCGTTGTTGCGCTACTTGCAAAATCCAACAAACATGAGATTTTTTTTTAAAGTTCCTAAAGCAAACATGCACAAAATAGCTCAACGAAGGTTTTTATTTAAAAGTTAAGGAAAATAAAAACATGTTACTTTGTTGTAAACTCAAGATTTTCAATCCCACTTTTGAAATTGATTTAATTGGATATAAACTAACTAGATAAGTTGATAATTGAACTCAAGATTTATATACTAGTCGATGAACATGCATATTTGCGTGATTAACATGTGTGCAACCACAACATGGGTTAAGTTTTTGTACTCGACAACGACACAAAAAACTTGCTTTGTTTTGCAGTGACACACATGCTATCATGGAAATATACATATCAATCAAGTAGTACACAAGTTATGAGTTTCGAGTTATCGATTCCACAAGGAACATGCTATTTCTCAAAGAAGTTTAATTACTTGTTTAGTAATCCTAAGTTTAGTCTAAAATGTTTTGGGCTTTTGAGATTTTAAAAGTTTATAAATCATAATTTCAAAGTTAAAGACTAAAGTTAAATGAAAATCTCTTTCACACTTAACACTTCCCTACTCTCTCCACTATTTTCTTTACTTACAATAGACACTTCCACCTCGACGTTTCCATCTTCGATTTGTGAGTTTTAATCCCTAGAGTTTGGTTGAACTGTCATTGAATTGCAAAATCACCCTATGTTGAGTCGTTGATCATTTTGTGTCGGGGTACTATCATCGGGCACAATGGCAGTGGACTCGAGCACTGCCCAAATGTTCACTTTTGGCATAGGGTGATGTAGCCCTTCTTTTATGGGCATTGCTTTCTAGGCATTGGTGCATTTGCTTCTGGCCTCTAAGTGTCGTGCTCTTGAGTTTTTGGCCAAAAAATGTCTGCTTCAGGCACTAAGACGCTCTGTATATGGTACTGAGGTGCTCAAATCTGATGGTGGGGCGCAAATCTTCAATTAACTACATATTTCATGAAGTGCTAAGTTCTTTTCATGTATATTGCACATATACACAAAATATACCAAAAAAAACATAAAATTAACACAAAAAATATTTGAAAAACACTCTGGGTTTGTTTGGGGCAGCTGCTGCGCAGTAGTTGTGGCAGGAAGCTGCTGCGCAGGAGCTTCTGTGGATAAGCTGGTTGTCTGTTTATTTTTTGCATTTTGAAAACAGTCGTGCTGTAGCTGTTTTTGGACAAATGACCATTCTGCCTCTATATTTTAATGTTATTTTTGGACAATAGAATTGAGCAAAGGAAGAGCAAAATCGCAATTGTTGTGGATGTTAGGTATGTAAATATCCCAGAATGAAGAATGAAAGCGCAAGGCATAGGGTCTGTTCAAAGCAAAGCTCGCAAACCGCACAAGAAAAGACAGAGAAAACCAAAATTCAAAATCCAGACCCATATTCCAAAGTCATTGCACATGAAATTCCAAACAGAGCAGAGAAAACCAAATCCCAAAATCCAACATTAAATGAAAGACACTGCACATACGCATTTCAAAAATAAAAAACCACAACATAGTGAGGTAAGGAATACCGAAACATAGGTAGAACCAAACCTCAAAAACCACAGCACGAAGAGGAACCACCGCACCGCACAGAGGGCGGAGACAGTGATTCAAAAGAGCCAAAGAACAGAGAGAGAGGAGAGAGGAGAGAGGAGAGAGGAGAGAGGAGAGGGAGAGAGAAATTTACCGCAACAATTCCAGAGAAGGGAGAGAAAAATGAAGCATGTTACACCTTCCAATCGTGAGAGAGAGGGATAAGGGCAGGAGTCGCGAGAGAGAAATGAGGCACCACGGGATTGCAAGAGAGAGGAATCAGGGCAAGAGTTGTGAGAGAGAAATGAATGCACACGAGATCGTAAGGGCAGCCGTGTAAAAAAAAAATCAAAGTAATGCAGCCGCATTTAATCATAGATTTTTCAAATATGCTACCTCACTGCACATCCAAGCGCCCTTTTATTGCATTTTCGCGTTGCACCGCTGCGAAAAAGCTACGCCTAATGGGTTGTATATCACATCTTCACATTTCACACGCTTTAAATTGTCCCCAAACATACATATTGTTTGCCCTTCAGTAATTTAATATCGAAATTTAAACTTTTAAAATTTCATGATATCTCTTTTCTCATGATTTCATTAATCTTTAATAATATAATAAATTTTTTCAATAAAAGTGCACACATATTATTTGAATTTTTAATAACTAATATTATTCTAATATTACTTCTTTTAATATTTATTTTAATACAATTATTCTTAAATCACATTATGTGTTTGACTAAAATAACTTTAATTAACATGTATATAAATGAATTCATATATTGTTATCGGCCAAATGATATTGATTCAACATTTTTCATTGAAAATACAATACTTTAAATTTCAATCAAGGAAGTTTTTAATTCTTTTTAATTTATAAAAGAGAAATAATACCAATTTTTATTTTTAAACTTAACATGAAGCTTATCCTTATATGCATATTGAGTTTTTTAACTTCGAGCCTTTTTTTTTCATACATCATTATCTCTTCTTTTCTTCGAGGAATTTTATATTTTGTTAAGATCATTTAATAATTTTGAATATTTACTCTTCTCCTTGTTAAAACAATCAATTCTTTTCTAATTTCTATTCAAAGTATTATAATTTCAAAGATATTAACTCTTCATTATTTTGGGCCTTTGTGCTGATGTTTTATCTCTATATTCTAGGCCTCATGTGGTGAGTCATGTGTTGTATTGAGTTATAGTATGTGCTAACATGAGCATTGAGTTAGTTAAGCCATTCTCTTGCTTAGCTTTAGCGCATTTACTATTTTGATCCCTTTTGATCACCCATTGACCACCACATCACCATTGACTTGCCACCTCATCTGTTGGATGGAGCCCGGTTCACGACCCCTGCTCCCGCTCTCGCTCCTTTCCCGTTTTGCGAATCGGCGCCAACCTGCACGCGTCTCTCGCCTTTCTCCCTGTCGTTTCGCAAAGCGATGTCCCATGCCTCATTCATGGCGCGAATAGTTAAAAGGGCAGCAGGCGGATGAACTCCAAAAGGTATCGCACGGCTCTCATTTGGCACGATCTTTTTGTGTTTTTCTTCGGAGAGAAGTGCAAACAGTAGTTCCTTGCGGCAGAAGAAAGAAGAAAGAAGAAAGAAGAGGAAGGTTGTTCTCTCTTGGCTTCTTCTTGGTGGTTTGTGGTAGAAGAGAAATTGAGTTTATTTCTCTTGTAAGTTTATCTTCTTCGGTGTATCTCGAGGCAGAGAGAGCAAGGAAGTTAGAGATCCCTCTTGTAAGTCGAGACGGTTGACTGGTATAAATTCCTCAAGTAGTAAAATCCTCCGCAACTCCGTGATGTAGACAATTTGCCGAACCATGTAAATTTGTGTGTTCCGCTGTGTTACTGTTTTCTGGTGTGAATTTTCTCGTTCTATTTTTTGCTTCGTCAAAGATTGTTCTTCTAGTTTATATATATATCACAACACTCAATCATCCTACCAAGCTTAGCCAACCATCCTCTCTCTCTCTCTCTCTCTCTCTCTCACACACACACACACACACACACACACACACACACACACACACACACACACACACACACACACACACACACACACACACACACATGGCTGTTGGAACTTTCGTGAATCCCTTTTAAATCATGTTATGCTCTTCAAAATTCTTGGAAACCTATACGGAATGGATTGCTCGTTTAATCAAGAAGATTGTATAAAAGACATCATATATAAGGAGACTTACTGATGGATCCAGATTTAGGGTGAAAAAAGTTTATTGAAAGAAGTATGTATTAAAAGAGTGGTTGAAATTAATACTTCTTAGTTTCTCAACAGAAATATGATTTTGCTGTATACCAATGTTTTTTTCACTTTTCCACAACTTAATCCATGAAAGTTGAGATACAATGCTATATGAAATTAATTTTCTCGCTAAGAAATGAACATATTGAGGCGCTTAGGGATACATGTCAGGCAATTTTGTATCTATGATAATTTTCTTAATGACATCAAAATCTAACTTCTTGCATTCCTTTTGCTAACCTATTGGAAGAGTCCATAACAATACATTCTTCAATTATTGATAATTTTATTAGATTGCTGCTATGTTTTCTATGGATGTTAAGCAAATGATCTTATCTAGAGCAAGGCCATGATATCTTTTGATTTTTTTTGGAATATTTACATATACATACCACTCAATTCCTATGTATTTACATATCTAACACCTAGACTTTAATTTTTACATATCTGCCAACTTACCTACGCATGGAAAGGTGTACTTCACTTTTAAAAAGTCAAAATTGTGGTATTTTTTCTTTGATATGAAATATTTAGATGTTATAAATGTAAAAAGTAAAGTTTAGTTGTTAGTTATGTAAATACATAGGAACTATTTGGTAAGTTAGTAAATGCCCCATTTTTTTGTTGTCTTATTCCTATTGCTAAACTAGGGCATATTAAATTAGAATCGTTGTGCTTTCTATTAACACATTTGCGTCACAATTTGTTTTGTTTTATCCTTGCCTAAGAATATAATGCCTTTTGATGACTAAGCAGTTTGCTAGTCTCCTGTTGCACTAGTGAAATCCTAAATGGTGAAAAGCAATCATGTAAATAGATTAGTTATGCATATTTCTCATGCTCTATTATTCTAACCATTCTTGTTGGAATGCTAGAATTGAAAACCTAGATCTTATGTTAAAGCACGGTACTGATCTCTGGAAACAACACAACAAGGGTATGGAGAATTTTTTGTCCAGGTATAATCTCTTCTTTGTTTTTTTGTGGCTCTTTAGTAAATAATTTGGCTGATGATATATATATATATATATATATATATATATATAAGAGTGAGAAATCAGCAACAATATGACCGTTGTTCTTTTGACGATCAGTTTAATCCTAAGATTTATCTTTAATGTTTCCTTGTTTAAAATATCAGAATGCAAGCTTTAGCGTTAGAGTACAATGAAAAGATTGAAGCTGCGAATCAGGAAAGAAAGTATCATCAGGTATAAAAAGTTTTGGAGCCATCAAATTCAAAACCTGCAGTTAGGATCTAATTTCCTGAAATCGAAGTCTTTCCAAAACCCTTATTACTTGAATCTAATGTTGCAGCAAAACACAGCTGTGGAACTTGATGCCTTGAATGCACAATGGAGAGAACTATGTCACAAGAATATAGATATCCAGGCCGCATGCGCCAACTTTCAAAATCATATCGACGAGCTTAAAAGAGAAGCTTTTGATCTGTATGGAACATTTCATTTCTACTTATTTTTTCACACGTCCGGAAATTTACATTCAGAACACACAATTCTTATGTATTTACATATCGCAAACCTAAACTTTCATATTTGCATACATCTTTAAATAAATGCATGAAAGTGTGTATTTCATTTTAAAAACGTGGTCATAAATGTATGAAAGTGTGTATTTCATTTTAAAAATGTGGTAATAATACTATTTTTTTGATATGATATTAAAGATTTGAGTGTTGTATATGTAAATATGAAAGTTTAGTTGCGATGTAACTACGTATGAATTGTGTGCTAGGTATGTAAATGCTCCTTTATTTTACTCATCAACAAATAATTTTCTTTCCAGTGGACTGAATTTGGATGATGCATAGATGAAGCATGCTTAAGAGTGACCGTTGGGTGATGGGGTAAGTTTCCGTTTAAACTGTTTTTTTTTTTTTTTATTTATAGACTTTTTCTGCTTATTCCAATTTCCAACATAATTTTTAGGGGCATTTACATACATACCACCCCATTCTTATGCATTTACATATCTAATACATAAAATTTGATTTTTTACGTTTATACCATCCAAATCTTTTATATTATATAAAAATATCCCTATTGTAACTTTTAAAAAGTGAAATATGCCTTTTCATGCATTAGGTAATGTGGCATACATGTAAAAATTGAAGTCTAGGTGCAAATACATAAGAATAGTGTGTTATGCATATAAATCTTCCTAATTTTTATCCCTAATGCAGTTGCAGTTCTGATGCAGATGAGTCTATACTTTACACAAAATATTGGATGCCGAGCCTTGAAGATTTTCAGTTATTAGCCATTATGGAGAAATTTATATAGATGCTAGTCATCATGTATATTCACTCGCCAGCAAAACTAGCTTGATTGTGTTTTAGGCGTTATAAAGTTTCCAGCATAACAAGTTTTGTAGCCAAAATTTTAGGCGCAGGGACTTTATTCTTGACAACTTGAACACAATTTTGGTGCACCCATGCTTGGACTTCATTAATTAATTAGGCTCAAATTGAGGTTGGCTCAAGTTTGACTCAACTCATTTACAGCGTAGCAATAATTCTGGCGCGTCGATCAGAACTAGGTTCTCTAGTCGAACCTTTTTTGTTGATGTTAATTTAAAAGGTGGCATTGATCTGGTGTGTTAATCTCATTAGTTTTTATGAATAATTGATTACTGATCGAATTTAATATGACTTATAAGGATTCTTAGAGTATCATATCATTTTTTTTTTAATTAAAGCAATTGAAATTACTTGGTAATTGTCATTAGAATAGAAGCTTTTAAATGACTAAAAAATACAAGAATATGATGATATCTAGTTTATAATGGGTAAAATGCATCAATATAATTTGAAATCATTTAATTATAAAAAAAGAGTTAGCTTTTTGGCTGAAATTTGAACCATCAAGTATTTTTTATCTTTATCTTCAACTTTCTATTTCAATACTGAATACTTATCCTATCATGTCTATTTACTCATCTTAATAATCATAAATATCAAAATTTAGCAATCGGGTTTTTGAAGTGCTCATAATTTATTCCAAAAATTGAACCAAACACCAAAAATTCAACCAAACGGGCGACATAAGTTTGATCATAATCAACTTTAGCTCTATTCTAATCCAATATTAAAACTATTAAGATAAGTAAAGATATAGAAGTGAATCAATCCAAATCAGGCTTACACCCAATGAAAGCTTTTGTTTGACAATGAAACTATATAATATGGTTGTATGATCAATATACTATGAACCAACTCTAACAGCCCTGTCGAAACGTATGTCGAAGAATCAACTCTAAAAAGCATAAAGAACTCTTAGTCAACACAACAATTATTCAATTGATAGAATTGAGAAAATTGACCAAATAAGCAAATGAACAACTCGCCATCATAGGACTGTGTAGAAGCACCATAACACATTTTGCGAGAAAATACTTTTTTCTGCCAAATCTATGAAGTCGAGTCCGTAGAGTGTTTCAAGGTCCTCGCCTTAGACTTCTATAAGGACAGTCATATTTGACCGATCACATCACCTCTTTCAAGCCGATTTTATGTTCATCGAGAATTAGTGATGCACTTATCTGTCGTATGCTTTTCAATATACTTGGAGAGCTAGCCCTCCGTTGGCTCAATGGTATACCACCGGGAGTTATTACCTTATATGCAGATTTCAAAAGAATGTTCGTAACTCAACTTGTCAGCTTGCAGAAGCCTTAGAGAAATTCACAAGTTCTCATACAACCATGTCAAGGGAAAGTTGAAACCTTATGTGCATTTAAAACTAGCTTCTTGTAAGAAATGTTGGAAGTTTGTGACCTTAAACCTATGGTCAAACATGCTGCGCTAACACAAGGACTCAGGGAAGACTCATTTTGCTATACCTTAGGTCTGTAGCAACCCAAGATGTTAGCCAGCTATTATAACTTACCAAAAATCATATATTAGCCGAAGAATACAATTATCCTCTTACCGCCAAAAAATGGTTACATGGTCAATATCCATCAAAGAGAAGTGCTCACGAAGAGGGCTAAAGACTAAGGAAAAATCCAGGTCCACCCACTAGGGCTCATTTCAAGGAGTTTCTATCATCCCTAGAAGACCAAATGATAGATAAAGAGGTGTATTACAAAGACTGATTGTATCCTGTGTAACGAGCCAATCCGTGCAATGAAAGGAGGGCACCACCACCAACCCATAAACTTCCTCGACCCATGCCACTAAGAGTCTCTTTGGCCGAAGTAGTAGAAGCAATCTGGAATAAATAATTCTTCAAAAAGGCAACTTTAATGAAAATGGGAAGACATACTTGAGACCTTAAGAAATAATATGCATATCATAGGGGTCACTAACATGACAAAGAGGAATGGGACACCTCCAAAATTTGATTGAGTTAATCAAAAGCTAGGAAGCTTCAAAAGTTTGTAGCATCTGAGGTGATGACTTAGTGGCGGGGAAATGTGCCTGCCAAAATAAACCTCAACAAACATGCTCTGGTTCAATCGATCCACATCACGAGTGTCGTGCCCACCATATTTGGAGGAGACGACGAAGCTGCCCAGCAAGCCAGCTTAAAAAAACTCCACTTGAAAGTTTTCTTGACAACCTGAACCCCATGATACACGTCACAAAAACTCCCAACTTTCTTCAATGACGAAGACTTACTTACCAAAGAAAATCCCACAATGACACTATAGTCGTTATCACTCTTATTGTCGACTTCCAAATAGGAAGTATACACATAATACTAGAGATCTGTAAACATCATCTTCAAGTCAGTCTTTGATAAGACAAGTTTGGGCCCTGCACATCTTTTTCCATCTGCTGGGTCAATTTATGGTTTTTCAAAGGAAAGGAAGTGTTTGGAAGTCTCTCCCTACCAGTCAGTTAGATGGAAGGTGATAAATAGTTTCAGATCTTAACAAATAGTGGACTCACCAGTAACCTACAATGATATCTTTGGTCGACCTCTTCTTATGCCTTCCAAGTGGTCGTATCGACCGATCACGTATCAATAAAATTTCCAACAAATGATGAAGTGATCACCGTGTGAGGAGATCCGGAGTAGTATCACATGTGCTACTTACATGCAGTTAGCAACATGCATCGGGTCGAAACGTGACAAGTCGATATGAAATCCTTTTTATATTTGTTTACTCATCTTAAGAATTATAAATATCAAAATTTAGTAGTCGAGTTTTCAAATTGACCATGATCCATTCCAAAATTGAACCAAACATGGGGCATACGTTTGGCCATAATCAACTTGAGCTCAATTCTAATTCAATTAAAAACTATTTTGGTAAAAAAAGTTATCGAAGCGAAGTAATTCAAATCAGGCTTGCATCGAATGAAAGCTTTTGTTAGACAATCAAAATTTATTATTTTTGATGTCATGTGTGCATTACATATGTAAATAGATAAGAATTGAGTGGTTAAATTTAACCTTGCCCTTGCTTTTCTTGAAAAAGAGAGAACAAAAAACCTATGTAAGAATTTCATCAATTCAACTCAGTTGGCCTTATGACTGAATGCTTCATCTCCAATCATAAACTTTGAAGTTCAAAATCTAGCACATATATGAGAGAAAAAAAACTGAAATAAAATAAAAGCACTTCTTTATAAATGAAATTAACCAGCTAGCTCTTTTGGGAGATTTGGGTGCTCCAAGATGAGCTATGCGCAACTAGCCTTTGGTACATTGGATCCTGCATTCCCTCCTTTACAGCATAGGGAGGAGAATCTCCAACAATCTTTCAGGGCAAAGAGACCACCACTCCAAACACATCTGAGGATTATATTTATGAGAATAAAACTTCATCTTCCGTTATTGGGGAAAAGACCTGAAATGATGGATGAGGCTGAATGGAATCTCCAACAATCTTTCAGGGCAAAGAGACCACCACTCCAAACACATCTTCTATGTTTAATGAAGAATGAATGGAATCAAATCCCCAACCTTTACATCGCTAGAAAAAATATATATAGAAAATAAGACCTGTAAAAAACAAAAGAAGATTGAGTTGGTCAATATTTCCTTCTTGAGTAAATGCAAATAGTATGAAGTACTATGTAAAAATGCCATAAATTATGATAAGCCAATGTTCCCTTGAAAGGATGCAGAACTGAGTTCATAGACCATGCCATTGATTATACTTTCTTAATGATTGAACCAGCTAAAATCGTATATAAAACAAGTAAAAAGGTTATTCTCCTTAGTTAAAAAAAAATAAAAATAAAAATGGGGCAATTACATACGTACCACACAATCTTATGTATTTACTTATCTAACACCTAAACATTTACATACATAACACTCGAAACTTTAACATCATATCAATAGTACAAAATCTTTTAAAAAGTAAAATATACATTTCATTCATAATACACATTTTCATTCACAGATTTATGAAAATACTGTGTTATAAGTGTAAATATCAAATTTTGGGCAATACATATGTAAATACATAAGAATTGTGTGGTACCCCCCTCCCCTAGCGCATTTCTCCTTCCAGGTAAGGTGTGCTTAATTCACCAGCTCAGATTTTAGCAGCAATAGTTACCTTCCATGAAAAGAAGGAACTTTTACTTGAACAGATCCTGTAGATCCACAATATCAGCTAGGACTCCTGCAGCTGTTGTATCATTTCCTGCTCCTGCTCCCTGAATCACCAGAGGAGAGTTCTTGTAACACCTGCTGTATATTTCCACCTGCAATGGCAGAAATGAGTAAGGTAATAAAAAAAAATTTGCTAGATTCAATGACTAGAGTTTTCATAGATCATATTGTTCACATACATCCCCAGACAACAGAAATTCACAAATTATCAACTACCAGCTGCTTCGACATCAATTTTAAATTTATTTTTTTTAAATTGCTCTATCAGCAAGAAAATTTTGATGAGGGAATGTATGTGGCTACAATGCGGGAAAATAAAAAAAATCGAGGATTAGGAAGGACAATGAGTGGGCAATTGTTACGCCGGCGCCTACAGGCATTTTAGTACTTTATTAGTTATTATTGTGGGGTATAAATAGAGCTTATTATGCTTAGGGTTAGGGTATGTTATGAGATTATTGCCTTGAGTCTTAGGATTAGGGTTTTGGGAGAGATCGTCTTCCTCCGAATTATAGGTGTTTATCTTTTATGCATTCGAGTTTTGTTGTTTGGTTTCTTGTAATAATATATTTTGTTTGCCCTAATTTCTGTAGAAAATTATCTTGGTTTGTATCAAATTGGTATCAAAACCTATGATTATGTAAAGGATCTCCAATGTAAAATTGTTAGGATCTATGTGAAAGGATCACAGAGCAGAAGGATCGTGAAGCAAAAGGCGTATAGGATCGCGAGATACAGGGCATCATCAGAAACATTCGCGACCGGGAACTGATGGGATCGCTGCTTACAGGGGTAGGGATCGCTGCTTACACGAGGCTTAAGTCGCGCCTTCCTGAAGAAACACTTAAAGCAGACACGAATTCACTCAGCAGAGAAACAAACGATGGTATCACAGTGTACCTATATGCTCGATATAGTTGCGAACGAGCTATATGGGAAGCAAAATTGGGATCTTCAGCCTTTGTGATCAAACCTCGTGATAGATTCGTGAATCGAGCTAGCTTGGAAACCATCGACGTGAAATGTGTGAATCATTCGATCTAGGAGGTTGACATCAGGATCAAGCGTGCCCTAGCGACCGAATCGCGCGAATTTGATCTATAAAATGACTGGATCGCGGATCATAATGACCTAATATCGCGATATAGTTGTGATTCAAGCTAGCTGGGAAGCCAACTTCTATTTCTGTGATAAAAAAAGTCTTGGAAGTAACGACGGACAAAAGACTAAATGTTTTGAAGAAAATTTTGAATGAAAAAGTGAGCAAAATCTATGGAGGGGCAGTTCTCGTACATGGAAGGTAGATTGAGAGGAGATTCACGGTCATGAAAAAAATGATGAAGATCGTTGAGCTTCACGCAAACCCACCGTCGCCTGCCATGAGATCAAACAATGACATCTGGAGAGGATGCGAGCAGCAAAAATCTGAAAGATTTGCTTGACATCAGGGCAGCATTGTTGCTTTAGGTGTATTAGGAGCTGCAGGATTGAGCGCAAGATATGGGGGTAGACTCGAGAGGAAACACAAGGAAGCAAAGTTGTGAAAACATGACCGAACATGGAATTAGAAGAAATAAAGGTTCGAGATTCAATGGTTCAAATGGGTTTGAAACAAAGGTTGAACCGCATGACGAAATAAATTTTTTAAATTTTGTAATATAAATAAAATAATAGAATAATGATATATTAATATTATTTTTATTCATTAAACAAATAGTATTTTAAAATAAGAAAATACTTTTAAATATTTTGAAAAATATTATAAATAAAAATTTTAAGACATTATATTTTTCCCTTTTTATAATTTAAATATCTTATTTATGATCATCTGATCAAAATTAAAAGGCTAAAATTGAATAATATTTGAACCGATCGATTCTTTTAAAAACCGGACCAGTTCACTGATTCTCCGATTCAACCCTGATTTTGATCGGTTCAATCCTGGTTCTATGCATAAATGATTTTGAGTTTGGACAGAACCGGTCGAATGACCGGATCACGATTGAACCAGTTGGTCTGGCCTGATTTTTAAAACCATACTTGGAAGTAATATGTGACATCCATATGTTTGGAACAAAGGGAAGCATGTCGGATTTAACAAAGGAGTTGGGAGGGGATTCGAGCAGCAACGTTTGGAGGGAAATGTGTGATGTCAGGAAGTTTGGAACAAGCGACAACAGGCAAAATGAAAGTTTGGAACAAGAGACAACAGGCAAAACGAGATAACATGCGATTCATAGCTGGAAAAGATCGATTCGAAAGAATTCAGTCAGGAATAGGGAACATGGTGGGTGGGACCCGGTGAAGTGTTGCATCCAACTGCACTAGTGCTTTTGTTGTTGCAACCTTTCAAGACAAGTGGAGCAATGATGTGAAAGGGATATGTGGAGATCAACAAGGAAAGTTTAAGGAATTGATTTTAACACTCCAAAGTATTTAGGAGGGAGACAAGATAAGAGTGATTTGTGGTGACCCCAATTTGTGCTAGACTTTGGTAAAGCTCAAGACCAATGTGAGGGCATTCAAGATGTATGACTGGAATTCTTAACCGAGTTGCATAGCATGGAAGATGAACGTGATATGAAGTTCGTAGAGATTACGACGATCGATGAGCTACTGGAGGAGTTGTTTTTGGGTTGCAGTATTCTCCAAGATTGACTTGAAGTCAGGGTACCAACATGTTTGGATGAGGTCGAAGGATGTGCACAAGGCTGCATTTCAAACTCACGAGGGTCACTACGAATTTTGGATTAAATGGAAAGAGTTGTCAGATGAGAATGCCACATGGGAGCCAAACAACTTGATCAATTAGCAGTTCTTTTTATTCCAAACTTGAGAGCAAGGTGTCTTTTTGGGAGGGTAGTGTTGTTACATCGGCGCGTAAGACAATTTAGTCTTTCATTAGTTATTATTTTGGGTATAAATAGGGCCATTATGATTAGGATTAGGGTATGCTATGAGATTGTTTTCTTGAGTCTTATGATTAGGGTTTTGGAAGAGATTGATTGTGTCTCGAATTGTAAGTGTTTATCTTTTATGCATTTGAGTAGTATTGTTTGGTTACTGAAATAAAATATTTTTTTTGTCCTAATTTATGTGAATAATCATCTTGATTCGTATCAGCAATCTCAAAGGAAGAAGCTACTCGAATCAAACACTTAAATGGAATTGTTTGAATGAATGTAGGATAATTCAAAAAGTAAAATATACTGTAAGGATGATTGGATGGGGATGCTGATCTCAAATACCTAAAAAAAGAGATGACCATCTAAAATTTGTGGTCCATCTCTTTTGGTCTAAGGGGTTGTTTGGTTATCAAAAAATGCAATTTAGAGCAAAGTGTCAAAATAGCCCTCCGAATGTTAATGGTGTCATTTTAGTCCCAAAGTTTATAAAAGTGTCACATTAGTCCTCAGATTCTTTAAATTAGGTTTGTAATAGTCCACCATGGAGACTAAGCGGACTAAATTGACACTTGTATAGAATTGACTAATATGACCCCTTCCAAAAAGTCGGGAACTATTTTGACTCATTTTCTCTTGCAATTTAATGTCATGTAAATTTAAAAAGGTTGTTTGTTTTGCATCTTTAAAAAGATTTCTGTAAATGAAGTTTTTTTTTCAAATAAAAAAATGGCATCTATATGATGTTCGATCAGGGTCATCTAAAGATGTAACTGATGTCTTATAAATTACAAACAAATATAATTTGGTTCACCATGATTAATAATAAAAGATTTAAAACTCGGTAAAGCAAAAAAAAAAAACATTATACCATGTTGTCACTTCCTCTTAATCTGCCCAACGGAGAATCCTTTGGAAGCTCTTGTAGCCCAACTTGGCAGCTGCAAGGATGTGAAACATTAACAAAATGTTAACATCTTAGGGGCTATTTGGGATCACTCTTGGTTTTTGTTTCCTATTTTTTGTTTTTATTTTATTTTGTTTATCTTTATATTTGGATTAAAAAATATTTGGTTATGGCATGTGTTTTTAAAACAATCAAAATATTTTTAGGATTTTTGAGTGTTTTTAAAAACACAGTGATTTGTTTCTAAAAATAAAAAAAATATATATATATATATAAATTATACTATCCAAACCTGTTTTCAAAAACAAAGGTAAAAATAAAAAACAAAAGTGATGCCAAATGGGCCCTTAGATTATGAAATAACTGACCGTTAGTCATCCAAATAATGGTTAAAGCAGTCACTCTGAGCACCAGTAAATAATAAGAAGTGTGCAGAAAAAATAAAGAACTGAAATTATGTTTCAGGTGAAAATAAGTTGTTTTTCCTCTGCCTCTGTTCCTCCAAAAGCGTCAGAAAGAAGTAGATGAAGAAAATGAGGAAATGGCCAACAATATAATGTTTTACAGACTTGCTACTAAAATTGTTACTGGCCATATAAAAACCCAGGTTTTTGGCATGGGAAAAAAAGGAATTTAGAGGAACTTCGTTAGGTTGAAATCTATGGAATGGTTTCAACGAATATAGGTTAGTGGAGAAAGAAAATTACTGCTAACTTAAAGTCAAATTAGGATTAAATTTCAACCAAATTAGGGTTAAGCTGAGCTTGGAGTTGTGTTTGGTTGCCTCTGTTGTAACATAGAGTTCATAAGCTGGAGTTGAGGAACCTCTTTGCAATGCAGTGGTAAAATTGCGTACATTAACCCCTTCCCTAACCTTATATTGGTGGGAAATTGACGAAATAAGTGCACACAATATTTTCTTTTAATTCATTAGCAAAAACTATTATGTTGCAGTAATGTACCTTCAAATGCTATTGATAGTTTTTTGGGAAAGGCATTTCGGTCTTTTGGTGCATAACTTCCTTAAACACCTGATCTGATTGTCCATGTTGACCCCCTTGATCATAGGTGATTTTCTAAGGATTTGATTGCCTTAATGACCTCAAAATTGATGATCTTAGGCTCTTTCAATTCAATTGATAATCCAAAGCTTTTAATTATGCTTCAACGACTTGAATTGGGGTTGATTGAACCCAGATTGAATCAATTTTAGAGTCGTAGGTTTGTCTTGCCGAGATGATCAGTTTAATTATAAATTTAATAAATCAAAGCTTAAATGATCGTGAGTTTATTGTAAAAATGCATCGAGATTCATGCTTGATCATATAATTTCTAGTGACATAACAGTACTTGTTCAAGGTTTTATTTAGATATTTGCCTATTTGACATTGCCAATCCTCCAAGGTTTCTGCTTCGAAAAAAATATCATTGGTCCTTGTAACACAACAGAGAATTCTTTGTAAAATAAAAATGGAAGCAATAATCGAGTTCAATTTAAAAAAGTTGACAAGCCAGGTCACTGAAGAAGGCCCAAATAAATTTTTATTAGGCCAAAATTAATATCAATTCAGGCCTGTAAGCAAATACACAAGTCTAGGTAATCCAGGCCGATTCTTAAGAGACTATTTGTAATTTCACTGGTTCCATTTTTGGAGAAGAAGAAAGTTCTATAAAACATGCATGTATTATGGATTGACAGTTCTTTTGAGAAGTCACTGGCGATATAAACTAAGGAATTGCATAGGGGACTATAGGAGAAAAGATAAGATAACTAAAAAATATATTTGGAGTATTTCATAATTGTGATGCCTACATCAACATCAATATGCCATTATCGTCATATCTTAGTGATGCATGATGCCCTAGGTTCTAGGTTTCACCACTACAAACCTAGAATGAGATGTACAAAGAATCACAAAAAACCACCGACGCAGGAGCTTACTGCACAAAATTACCACAGAATTATAACTGCTACAATACTGCGGGAATAGCTATTACAGGAGACAACCGCCGACATTTGTTTGGGTGGTGCTTTGACTTATACCTCTTCCAAGGCGGTGTTTATTTTTCCTATTCCCCTTCTGAACCCTCCCCACACCACTCCCTGTCGTTGTTTCTTGCTACAACTGCCAAGGACAGTTGCCGACACTATCCTTCCTGCAGTTTCTACATTCCAGCGCACATTACCTTCAATTCCCTGCAGTTTCTACATTCCAACGCACATTACCTTCAATTCCCTTGCTCCCGCTTGCTGCCATTGCTGTTACAGCCAACATAGATCCTCTCCCCTTCCCAACGGCTGCTGTCAAAGTCATCCCGGACTACGTCCCTGCCACCTAACCCTTGTCCCAAGCATCCTGCACCACCTCCCTGCCACATATCTATTATTCCAGCCTCCGAGAATCAAAATTTCACCTTGTTGTCGCCTAGGGGTGTAAGTGAGTCAAGCCGACTCATGAGCCAGATTGAACTCGACTCGATAAGTGGCTCATGAACCGAGCTCGATGAGCTAACAAGCTAAAGCTCAAGCTAGCCCCGACTTAACTTGTTAGCTCGCGAACTAGCTCATTATTAATATAAAATATACTCTAAATATATTAAATTTGAAGAATGTTTCTTCAAAGTACTTAAAAATGTTAAAAAAATATATTTTATATTTTATATTTAATGATTTCTTATTATTTCTTATTATTTCTCTCATAATTACTCATTTTATTTAATGTTTTATTATAACACTACCTTCAAGTAGTATCATTTTCTCCCTTTTATACTAAACAAGCGATCTCTTGAGCCGGCTCGAACTAGTTGACTTAAGCTTGAGCTCGAGATCGAACTCGATAAAATTAATCAAGCTACAGCTCAAACCGAGGGTGGATTGAGCTCAACTCGACTCGTTTGCACCCCTACTGTCGCCCAAGATAGGAAGGACATGTTTTCCAGTTATCATATCCGCCCACTTGCTTCATGCTCCCACCTTATCGCCACCTTCCAAACCCTCGCCGATCACCACCACCACCCCAAAATTCCACTATAGTTTGATAATTTGTGTTGTGTGTGTTGGAATTTCAAAATATCAGGTGTCGGGCTGGTATATTTTTCCTTTTAAGTGTGTCAATTGTAGTTAGTTATTTGCATTCAATAATAATATTTGTTTTTCCTATTTTGGTTTAGGTTAACTCCGGTATCAATTGATATCAGAGCTAGCCTAACCGTAGTCTTATCCTAAGGTTTCTACATCCACTAATACCCAATCCTATCTCCACTTGAATTTTTTTTTCTCACCCTACATCACCCTTACACACCTCCTTCCACCGAACCACACCCAGAACCTAATTATGTCGCCAATGAGATAATCGTTGAAAGCTTGATCAAGGGGAAATGACAAGTTGTCTTTTATGAGAAATCCACAAAGAAGAGTCGAAGGGATCGAAAATATATCAACTAAAACCAAGTTTTACCTCCTACAAGAGAAAGCAATCTGGATGGGTCACCCATAGCCACATGACGACTTATTAGATCAAAGTAATGGAGTAAATCTCTTCCTCTATGCAGATTCTAGAGATAAAGAAACTCTAACTCGAAGATATGACTTGAAATATCTGGGAAGCCAGAATTTTGAAGTAAAGGTGGATTTGCCATGTTTCGAGGCCACATGGACCCATCAGTTGAGTCCATCGAGTGGTACTAGACCTTAGAATACGTCTTTGAGTGTTGGGACATCTCATCAAACGGAATGGTGAAATTAGTCACCAGCAAGCTAAAAAAGAGTGCATTATTTTGATGGTAAAATTTGAAATACCTATGCCAGCGAGAAGGAAAAGATAAAATTACTAACTGGTTCAAGATGAAATGAGAGAAGCAATGCCGGTTTCTATCGCTTACTACAGACCAGATGTTCAAACCATAGCTTTAAAAGTCGGGAGACCATATCATCGGATGCCCATCACATCTTACAGGCAGGGTTTAACCCCAAGATCTTACAGTCAGAGTACACTCAGGGAAACATCCATGTTAACCCCACTCGAGGAGACACTAATTCGAAGTAGAAAACAAAGAGCATCGACCAACATGCCAAAATCTGTTTCTGTCAGGAAGTGTTTCAGGTGTTACAAATTTGAGAATATCGAATCAAATTGCACAAGCAAGAGAACGATCTCTTTCACGAATTAAGGCTCCATTTAAAAAATAAATAGTGATCCCGGAGAAGATGAAATCTTCACAGATGATTATGAACTTCGAGCCGACAAGAAAGAGAAACCAATGAATACAGTTGAATCCAAAAGAGAAACTTCAGTTGAGTTGACAGTAACTATTCTAGATGCTAGTGAGTCTAAGGTAATAGGAATACATGCATAGTATGAGATTGTGGTATCTCGAGCTATCGTTTTACATTGTTGAGAGAAGCATTAACATGATTGATATTGGATGCTCAAAAGGGCCCAATTTTGAGGAGCCGATTACAAACACAGAGCAATCTTAAATACAAGAAATGTAGACTTTTCATATAAATATCTACTTCCGGAGTTGCCCTTACTGAGGGAGTACCAATATGTCTGAAATGAGACTCTTTTGTGCTACTTCTGAAAGTCAATGAGTCATTGGGATATTAAATTCAGTTCCGTAGTATATCCACCGACAACTGATTAGGTGGGATGGATGATCCATGTCCTTTCAGAGAAGAAGAAGATGCCTCTCTTGAGTGGTTATACTTCAATGTGGTCCAGCCTGCTATAGATTTTGTTCGAGAGTTAATTCCTCCTTACATGCTTGTTTATCAGATACACTCAGATAAGTGCAAAGAGTATAAAAAGTCAAATACAGATTTGATGGCTCAAGGTTTGGTTCATGAAGATACATATCCACGTACAGTTCCAGTTATGATTGTGTCAGAATAGAATTGATACTTATTCTATCAAAATATGCTTTGAAATGCAAAAGGCAATAAGTTAACTTACCAAGAGATACAATGTTTTTGCCACCTTCAACGTGCAGGCATGACGTCAGACAATGAGGAGACAAACTTCAACGGATGAGGTCGAAGCTCCCCCCAACCCTAGGAGGTTAACGCGGGAGCTTACCACACAATTATCGCGATATTGTCGTTGCTTCAACACCCCTGGAATAGCTATCACAAGAGATGGGTCGAAATAATTTTGTTTTCCTTATGTTTTATTTTCTATTATCATTCATTACTTTTTAGTCATTTCCCATATATGTGTTGTATTAAGGTTTGAGTATCAGTTTTTTAAGTGTTTTGTTTAAGACAGCTACCAACGTCCATTTTCGCACTTTGAGGGCTTTATCCGAGTGTTTGGGTGGTACTCCAGTTGTATCCCTCTATCGAGGTGTTTATTTCCCTATTCATCTTCTACACCCTCCCCACACCGCTCCTCACTATCGTTCCCTACTGCAACCGCCCAGAATAGTTTTCCACGCTATCCTTCCTGTAGTCTCTGCATTCCAGCCCATCTTTCTTGCAATTCCCTCGCGCCTGCTTACTACTACCGTTGTTCCAACCATCATAAACCCCCTCCCCTTTCCATCTCCTGTTGTCCCAATCATCTCAAACTACTTCCCTACCACCTAAATGTTGTCCCAACACTCCTGCACCACCTCCCTGCACATTCTGTCATTCTAGCCCTTGAGAACCTACATTTCACCTTGTTACTGCCCCGGACAGCAAGGACCCGTTGTCTAGTTATCATATCCGCACACTTGCCCAGCGCTCCTACCTTATAGCGACATTCCAAACCCTCGATGATCACCACCACCACCCCTAGATCCCACCGTAGTTTGATTATTTGTGTTGTGTGTATTGCTATTTCATATTTTTAAGTATCGTGTTGTTATATTTTCTCTTACAAGTGCGTTGAGTGTAGCCATCTATTTATTCTCAATAATAATATATATTTTTCCTATTGTGATTTGAGTTAACTCTAGCATCAACCACAGTTCATATTAACCAAACTATCAATTTGGTAAAAGGTTAGCGCCTTTCAATGTAAAAAACACACACACAGTGCATTAATTCAAAATAATAATTTCATAGTTGCCAAATTTTCAAAATCAACAAAAAAATTTGAGAACAAATATAAATTTTCACAATGAAATAGATTTACACCATAAAAGAAATAGCATTTACTGAACTTTAAAAAAATCTCAATCCTACAAAAATCTCTAAATAATTTAGAAGTTCAAAGATAAAAATCACCAATAGATAGATCTATACCTCATGTTAGTACAACAATAGACAACAACAACGACAACGACAAGCCTTTATCCCACTAAGTCGGGTCAGCTATATGAATCCTTTTACTCAATTGTGTCATACTGAGTGTCATATTTTCATTTAATTCTAATAAATTAAGCTCATTTTTATAGATTATGTCCAGAACTTGTTTAGGTCTACCTCTGTCTTTCTTACACAAGTCGAATGTAAAATATCTACTCTCCTAACTGGATCATCAGACGATCGTTATTTAATGTGACCAAATAATCTTAAGATGAGTCTCTTTAATCTTGTTTGCCACTGGAGCTGCACTAACCTTTTAACGAATACATTCATTTGGCATTTTTGTCTCTAAGTATTAAGACACTAATCCACTTGAGCATTCTCATCTCAGCAACATTTAACTTAGTTTTATCCTTCTCTTTTAAAGGTCAAAATTCTGGACCATAAAGCATTTCAAGTCTCAACACTATCTTATAAAATTTTCCTTTTAAGTTTAAGTAGTACCTTTCTATCACATAATAGGGCTAATGCATTCCTCCACTTCAGTCATCCAACTTGAATTCTACTAATAACATCACTATTTATGTAATCATCACTTTGAACAATAGATCCAAGATATCTAAAACGTTCAAATCTTTTAATGATTTGATCACCCATACTTACAACTCTGTCACTAGATCGATTATTATTAAAATTACATTCCATGTATTCAATTTTAGTTCTACTCAAAGTCTACTCAAAGAAGGCCTTTAGACTCCAATGTAGACCTCCATAATTTAAGTTTCCCCTAAACTCTTTTTTTAGTCTTACCCAAAAGAAGGATATCATCAACGATAAGCATACACCAAGGTACACACTCTTGTAAATGTCCATTAAGAACATCCATCACTAAAGCAAAAAGATATTGGCTTAAAGTTGATTCGTAATTTAGTCCAATAAAAATAGAAAAATACTTGGTCACTCCTATTCGAACATAAGTAACAACAATAATATACATATCTTAAATTACTTGAATATAAGTCATATCAACACATTTCTCTTCTAGAACTCTCCAAAGAGCTTCTCTTAGAACCTTATCGTAAGCTTTTTCTACATCAATAAAAATCATATGTAGATCCTTCTCATTCTCTCTATATTTCTCCATCAAACCTCTCAATAAATGTAGAGCTTCCATAGTAGACTTACCTAACATAAATCTAAATTGATTATGAGAAATTTTGTATCACGTCTTACCATATGTTTAATTACTCTCTCCCGTAATTTTAATGTATGACATATTAACTTAATTGTCTATAATTTGCATACTTTTGTGCATTTCCTTAAATACTCTTTCTCCACTTAGACATCTTTAAGTTTTTTAAATAAAATTAAAAAATTTAGTCAACCAAGAAACTCTCAAATCTCCTTAATATTTCCACATCGCAATTGGAATATTATCAGGTTCGACTGATTTTCCACCCTTATTTTTCTTTAATGCCCCGTCAACTTCATTTTTACTAATGCGACGGTTAAAAAATGTTTTATTATTATTAATGATATTAAGATCGTTAAGGTCTATCATATTCTCAGAAACCTTATTAGAAAGTTTATTAAAATATCTCACCCACTAATGAATATCTTCCTCTAAGAAAATCAGTTTTAGATTTTCAACTTTAATACACTTCAATTAAATCTCTATTTTTATTTTCTCTTTGTTTAACTAATTTATATATAATTTTTAAACCCTTTAGTATCTAATCTATTATAAATATCACTAAAAACACAATTCTTAGTGTCATAAATTATCCTCTTAGATTCCCTACGACCACATTATATTTTCCCAATTCTTTAAGATCTTACATTTAAAACTTTTTTTATAACAAAATTCTTATCTTTTATCTTTTCTTGCACATTATTCCACCATCACCAATTTTTATTTATAAAAAAATTTCTTTTTAATTTTTCAAGTACACCTTTTGTCAATTGTTTAATAATGTTTGTTACTTTATCCCATATAGAATTAACATCTTCGTGAACATTTCAAATCATGAAGTTTACTATAAAAAAAATTTATTTGTCTTTTAAGTGCCCCCATTTAATTTTATGATAATGTTTGATTGTATTTTTAATTTTTCATTTTTCAACTCTTCAAAATCTAGAACTAGTAATGATTGTTATGTACTTAAATTTTAACTTAAAATGACCTTACAATCTTTACATTCTCGAAGATCTCTTTTTTTCATAAAAAAATAATCAATTTGTGTAATAATATGTTGATCTCTTAATTAGATTCTTTCTTATAAGTAGTAATATGATGATGTCTTTTCTTAAATAAAGTAATAGCAGCAACAAAATCATAAAGTAAAGAAAAATTTAATATAGTTCAAAATTCTTCATTAATTACTCCAAAACCATAGCCACTATAAATATTTCTAAAATCTTCTACCACTCTACCAAAATGTCTGTTTAAATCTCCTAAAAAAATTTTTCTTCAAGAGGTATCATTTATATTATTTCTTCTAAATCATTCCGAAGCATTTCTTTTGAACTTATATCTAAATCTACTTAAGGAGCATGAGCATTTATGATATTAAAAAAATCAGTATCAATAATATTCTATAATGCTATAATTTTATCTCTAATTCTATCAATTTTTACAATATTATCTTTTAAACTCCACAACATCCTTCTCTTCTACTGCTTCTATCACAACTCGACACCGACATCTACGTCGCCTCTTCACCTTTCTCCTTCTTCGAATGCGCATGCACTCCCGCACTAGCCTCCTCTGCACGATAGTAGCGCCGCCTACTCCTCTAACTTCTTCTCTCTGATGATGTCGTGAATCAAACCTAGCAATGCAAGAAGATTGGGCAAAATGGTTTTCCCACAAGTTTTCTCCCTCAACGCTGCCATTTGACTCTCTTGGTAAGTTCCTATTTCTTTCACGACAAATTTATAGGAAAACTTACCAGTTCGATTTCCCGACCTTATCGCTTCTTCTCTCCCCTCTTTGGCTTCTTGAGTCTCGCGATTCCTTTTCTTCGGCTCTTCGTTTGCCTGACTCTTCGTCTTCTCTCCTGCTCAACAAGTCGATTCTTCTCCCCCGGGACATTACAATATGGATGCCAATATAATGCAATAAAAGGATGCTAAACAACCAAATATGACTACAACATCCAGAGGGAAAAAAACTTATAAGGCGAAAATACATACACAGCACCCCAACTCTTATGCATTTACCTATCTCACACCCAAACTTTCATTTTCACAAACCAAGCACCTAGCTTATCTTTTTCAGCACTCTCCAACAGTGAAATCCAAATTTTCATCCATAAGTAAGGTGCTCATTTTATAAAAAAAAAGAGTTGGGTGTCACAGTTAAATGCATTAGAATTGGGTGTTGTGCATGTAAATTTCCAAACTTATAAATGGAAAAGTCGAAGAACACAGCCTAAAGAGCAACAATACCACCTACACAAACAAGATAGTAAAGAAAACCATAGATGAAAAGAGCCGCACATGACTTATGTAACTAGAATTACAACAAAAAAAGGAAACTAGTAACAAATAGTAGGAATGACTTCAACAACAATACCAACAAGAGCTACATATTGTGAATTTTCAAATGAGCGGCATTAAAATAGTCTTCTGACTATTTACATGAGGCCATTTTTATTCTTAGAGTCTATAAATGTGTCAAATTAGTCCCCAGTCCTTCTTAATATGGGCTAAAATAATCATCATACTATTTTAACTCACAATAAAAAAATCTGAGGATTGAATTGCACTTTTATACTCTGGGATTAAAATGGATCCCTACAAAAGTAAGAGAACCATTTCGAAGCTTTTCTCCTTTTCATATTAGTGGATGGACAAAATAGACGATTAGTCGCAGAATTGTTTGAGATCAAAACCAAGCTTCACAACCTCTGTCAATGAGAGCCAAGTGTCAACCAGTACTTCAACACTGACAAAGTATCGGCTAAAATTAGATATATTTGAAACATGTGTGAAAATGTCCACAAGATGTCGTGACCTTAAATCCATCATTGAGCAAATACTTCACAGGAGACTCAGAAATTGGATGATAGAAATTGTCCTTTGTTAAGAGGACCATCAAATTCCTAGTAGGGCTGACTCAAAAATTGGATGAGGTAAGAGGGAGAATTAGGGGTACAAAGCCTCTTCCGTCTCCCTCTGAAGTATTTGCTGAAGTCGGGAGAGGAGAATAGAAAGAAGCTAATGTTAACCTGAAATGGGGGTTCACCAGACACTGGAAGTTTAGCTCTGTACATCCATAATTTTTCCTATGACTCAAAGGACAAGAAGAACCATCTTATATGTGATTATTGCAAGAAAATTGGGCATATTAAAGACAAATGTTGGAAATTTCATGAAAATGCTGCTGACTAGAAACTTGGACACAGAAGTAAGAATCAGGAGAGAAAGAGAAAAGATGCTATCACATCTGAAGGGTCGACCGAATCATTCACCAAGGAACAACTTGAAGTACTACAGAGACTCCTTGGAATTAATTCAGAACAGTACACCAATCTCGTGACCACTAAAGTAATATATCATTCTCTCATCTTGCCAATAATGGGAGATTCATAACTTGGATCATAGATGCAAGAGCCTATAATCATATGACCGGAGACATCAATATTTTGGTCAACTATCAAGATGCTTCTACATCAAGATCAGCAAGACTTGCAGACAGATCACCCTAAAAAATTAATGGGAAAGGATATGTAAAGCTCTCTCAAGATATTACTCTTTCTTATCTTATATATTCCACAATTAGACTGTAATTTGATTTCAATCAGCAAGCTTACGCATGATATGAAATGTATAATTAAATTCCTTTCAAGCTCTTGTGAATTTCAGCCGGCCAAATTAGATAAGGTGATTAGCAATGTTGAAATGCATCAAAGCTTATGCATGCTCAAAGAAAATCTCTCTCTAATTGATCCCACATTCATATGTCCCTCAAATTTTTTAGTGCACTGAGGTTATATCTGTCGAAAAATAGATCATGTTATGCCATTGTCATCTAAGTCATCCTAATTTCAATTATATTGCAAAGTCATATACACACTTGTTTATCAATAAAAAATCTAATTTTTATCAATGTGAGACTTGTGAACTTGTCATACATACTAGAAATAGTTATCCTATGATTCAATATAAACCCTCACATCTTTTTTTTTTCATTAACACAGTGATATTTGGGGACCTTCAAAGATAAAAACTCAAATTGGGGCAAGATAGTTTGTCTCATTTATTAACGACATACTAAAATTACTTGAGTATTTTTAATGAAAGAAACATGTGAAACAACCAAAATCTTCCAAACCTTTCATAATATGATTCAAACTCAATTTCAATGCAAAATTAGATTCTCAAAACTAATAATGCAAAGAAATATTTTAACTCAGTCATTGGGTTCTATCTTTCAAAAAATGGTATCATCCATGTGAGTTCATGTATTGATCACCACAACAAAATGGGATAACAAAGAAAAATAACAGATATTTACTTGAAATATCCCACTCAATTATGATTTCTCATCAAGTTTTAAAGCATTTTTGGGGGGAAGTAGTTCTTACTGCAACATATCTTATCAATTGAATGCCTAGTCGGATACTTAACTTCAAACTACAACTTCATATTTTGATAGTTACCTATCCACACATCAGAGCTCTCTCCAACTGTACAACTTAAAATCTTTGGATGTGTATCATTTCTTCACATTAATTCCCCAGCCCCAAACTTGACTGTAAATCTATCAAATGTATTTTCCAACCAAAAAAAGGGTATAAGTGTTATTGTCTTGTTATAAAAAAAATATTACAGCTTCATGGATGTCATATTTTTTAAAAAATCAATCATACTATTCCAAATTTGATATTCTAGGGGAGTGCAAATGACCATCAATTTTGGGATGCAATTGATAACAGCTACACAACCAACCCACCTTCTCTTCCACCTGACTCTCCTACTCTTGTTGAGGATATTCAACTAACCCAACCAGTAGCCAATAACAAAAACCTTCATGTGTACACTAGGAGAAAGAAAAACCTTGAACAGGTGGAAGACAACTTGCAAAGATAGAAATGCTTGAACCAAAATCAGAATCCACATGTACATGAAATTTTGGGTGATGAGTATAGTAATCATGAGTTATCCTCTTCCTTTTCTAGTGATGATGACATGGAAAGCGGTACTAGTACCCAATTCAGGAGTGTAGCTTATGAAAAACTATCCTTAACATACAAAATATTTATATCTAGCTTTGATAATATATAGATTCTTAAATCAATTCATGAAGCTCTTGAAAATTTAGAATGAAGGAAAGCAATTGAAAAGGAGATTCGAACACAAAGTCATAATGACACATGGACTCTTACTAAACTCCCTTAGGATAAGAAGTCAGCTGGATGAAAATGGGTGTTCAACATCAAATATAAAGCTGATTGAGTCTTGAGAGATTCAAAGTTGGACTTGTTAAGCCAATGAGATTGCTGAATACTATCAAAGTTCTTTCAATAGCAGTCAATAAATAATAAGGATTGCATCAACTTGACATAAAAAATATATACTTGAATAGGGATTTAGAAGAAGTATGCATGGAAATACCATCAAGACTTAAGAATGATTCCAATAAAAATTTAGTATACAAACTCAGGAAGTTTCCTTATGGGCATAAGCACCAAGGGAGTGGTTTGAAAGATTTGGTAAAACTATGGAATCCAATGGATATTCTCAGTAAGCTAATCGCGCATTGTTCATAAAACACACTCAAAGAGATAAAATCATTGCACTGATCGTATATGTGGATGACGTGATTCTTAATTGTGATGATGAAATAGAAATCATTAAAAGCAAAATGGTTGCCGTCGAGTTTAAAATCAAGAACTAAGGAAACATGAGATATTTTCCAGATATTGAGATAACAAGGTCCAAAAAAGAAATGGTTATGTCGCAGAGGAAATACATCTTAGACCTGTTAAAGAAAACATGCATGATTGGATGCAAACCTGTCGATACTCCGATAGAACCCTATAAGAAGTCTAACAAAGTATATCAGTGGATAAGGGAAGATATCAAATATTGGTATGAAATTCATCTATCACATACTAGGTCAAATGTTGTATACTCTACCAGTACTGTGAGTCAACAAATGCATAGCCTAAATGAAGAGATACAAGATTTTGAGGTTTCTCAAGAAGACTTCTGGTAACGGATTTATTTTTGACAAAAAAAGAAACAGAGATGTGAAAATATACACTGAAACTAGTTGGTCTGAAGAACTCACTGATAGAAGGTCTACCATAGGTTAGTGCTCATATGCATGGGAAATCTTGTTCAATGGAGGAATAAGAAGCAAGTTATTATTTCGAGAAGCAATGCAGAATCAGACCATAAGACACTTTCCTTGGGGATCTGTGAAGGGGATCCGAATTCAAAAAGTATTAAGTGAACAAGGTTGTACTTACAATAAGCCAATACAGACGTTTTGTGACAGTCAAGCAACCATCAGTATTGCCAAGAATCGCATACATCATGACAGAACCAAACATATTAAAGTTAATAGACACTTCTCTAAAAAGGTCAATGGGGGAATTATACAACTAAACTATATCCTGAAACACCAACAAGTTGCTGATGTATTCACCAAAGCTCTTTCTTTCAACGCCTTCAAAAAATTCAATACCAAGCTTGGCCTTTACAACATCTACGATCAAACTTGAGGGAGAGTATGATAATCTGAGAAATTTTGGTTCTTTCCATATTTACCTATGAGCCGACCCCCACCTCCAAATCTTGGAAGATTTCATTGGAATTATGAAACCACGGATTAGTTTACTCCTTTCCTACTTTATATATTTTTAATTTTATATTTAGAGTTATTTTCTTTCCTAATTTAGGTGAGATATGTTTTGTAAGTTTGTAAATAAGGAAGGATTGATTTCCCTATATATGAAGTTGAAGTAGTAATTTCAAGAGAGGAAGTCAAAACAACTTCAACAATAAACTATATCTAAAGAGGCAAAAAAAAACATGAGAGAACACATCATGCTTATCTTGGATCATCACCATAAATATAAATATTTAAAATTACCTTGAGCCTTCTATTTTACACACATATCGGAGGATGTTTCCTCTAAAAGTAGCCACCTCAACTTTCTCTGCAACATCTCTATCAAGCAATGGAAGACCATGGTTGATGAAGTCTTCTATAGACATTGATTTAGGACCCATATCATCAGGGTACAATGAATCCACCTAAAATAAAATACAAGAATCAATATTTTTCATTTTTCTTTGAATTTGTACAACTGAAAAGGTTTTTGGTTTATATCCTTACACCAGAATATCATATGGCGTACAAAAGAATACATGATTCTACTGGATTTCATGTGTTAGCCGAAAAAGTTAGGCGTTGGAACAAGCCATCTTTTACTTTGTTGGGGTTATGCGCGCGCGAGCGCGCGTGTGTGCATGGGAGAGAGAGAGAGAGAGAGAGAGAGTAGTCAGTGACCTTAATATCTTCAAGGTTTATTCGTTGTCCAAGAAGGCGAGCAAGGATCAAGGCCTGCTTTTTACAATAATTATGAGAACCAATCATATAATTTTCACAAAAATGTTTGAATGCTATTAAAATTTGTGGTACAACCTAAAGTACATGAGCAATCAGTTCAGGTAAATCCAATGCAAGTCAAACCAATATGTATGAAGCCATCATTTATGTGTCGACCAACTTTTAGTAGATCACACTGATAAAACAACTAATCCATGCACCCACTCACGAGTGCTTAAGCACATCCAGTCTATGAATCTTATATAAGTAGAAAATTAAAGACTAATATACAAGAAACCAAACATCAGACCTTTCTGGCAACATCCATCCCACCAAGATCATCACGTGGATCTACAAAGACCAAACAGCAATTAAAACGGAACTTATGAGTTTGCTTCATGCAAGAAAAAATGTGAATTAAGAAAGCACATTACTAGGAATACCCTGAAAAAAAAAATGAAGAATTTTTTTTTATATATTTCATATATTACTATATTGGCTGAATCATGTAAATCTTCAAACTTCCACCTCATTAGTAAACCAATGGTGCATCAATAGCAGCAGTAGAGGACAGCAAACACATGGAGAAAGCACAAGAAAATATGAAACAGGATGAAAGTGGCACAGGGAAAAAAGCATTGTTAGTTTCTCAATCCATTAAACAGGCAAGTTGAGGCCAAAAAAAAAAATCTTCTCATCTTCTCACTTTAACACTAGTTCAAAAAAATCTTCTCACTTTAACACTAGTTCACACCCTCCATTCTATTGTTTTTCCTTGTACTTCTCAGTTTTATTGTGGGATTGACAAGAGCCTTCTTCAATTGCATGCCAAAATAATAACTTTTAGCTACAACATAATGAAGAATGATTACATATGCCTAAGCTAAGAAACATTAACACCCAATAGGGCTGTCATATCATCTAAAAATCCTGTTAAATATTAGGATGGCCAAACACTATAAGATAATATCATACATACAATTTGGTATGCAATAAATCACACCGCTACAGAAATTTCTCTCCCATATCTCATCAGCCTTATCACAAAAATTTCACGTTGGATTTATTCTTATTGAGTGGATGTACTGTTAAGTCTATATCTCGTGCAAACCTTTTTTTTTTTTTTTTTTTGAAATGAGTCATTAATCTTAACCTAACTGTAGAAGAATAAGTGATTAGAAAAGCTTGATTTATTCTTTCTTTCAATTGGTATTCATATAAAAAACTATAAATAAAAAGGTAAATAAATAATTAAATGAAAAAGGCTTTTAGTTATTTATCATTTGATTATTTAGAGATCTTCGATTGATGTCAAGGGAATCTGTGGGCTCATTCTTTCCCTTTTTGCATGTGAATTCCTGAGATAGGTATTTCCATATAAGCAATGAATCCATGGGCTTATTTGGAGATCTAATTTTCCTTATTTAGACTTTATTGATCTAATGGCTCTTAAACACTATTCATTTTCCTTCATAATCTTTTAGTTATGCTATTGTCGGTCTTATTGATGCATCTTCTACTAAATCCCCTAAATCAATTTTTAAGCACCTTGATGAGCTAATCACAGCATCTCTCTAATATAATCATATTATACTCTATCCTTCTTAGTCTTATCACATATGTTTCTAAACCTTAACTAGGTTAAAAGACTTTGTTTTCCTAGATCTCAATCTCAACATAGTTAAATTATACCATGGTTGGCCCAGGGTGTGGAAAAGCTGCAATTACTTCCTGCAACTGCGAACATCTGCCAGCCCACACCAAGCCTGCTAGCTGCTATTTTTTGTTCCTGGATCTCAAATTTTTTGCGTTTCCATCTGCAGTATCGTCTCCTGTCACCATCTCTGCTTTCCATGCAAGCTTGCTAATATTTACTTCACTTGACATATGAACGTTTTCATATATTTCCCACTAGATTATATAAGGAGTAGATTTGCTTTATACATTCATTACCAAATTAACTGAAACCGCTGCTTCATAGAAAGCTTACTTGTAAATGTTTATGATATTATGTGAGGGATGAAATCAGGTCAATCGCTCTATGAAACATTGGGCTCAAGAGTTTACAGGCTTTAACTTGTCTGTGTTACTCTCAAATATCTCGGGTTACTATTTTTACAGGGCGAAGGGAAGCAAATTCAATTTGAGGATGCGATGCCTAAAATAAAATGAAGACTACTTACTAGACTAATACTTTTTAATCATTCTGTGGCCACACTACTTTACTGAAATGTATTCTTAACTCCAACTCTTTTTATGCATTACAGGTTCTTAAAATGAAAACTAGCACCCAAATACTGCTTGAAAGGTGCTTTAATAAATTTTTGTTGCCTGGTGAGAAGCGGATCTTTAATTAGGTCAGTTGGAAGAAGTTGTGTGAACTTATCTTTCTTGGAGGGTTGAGTTTTAAAGAGCTTCATTATCTTGCTAAAATAAATTTTCTGAAACTTTGGATCAAATTATAAGCTAGATCTTCACTTTGGAAAATTTCCATGCATAATAACTATTGTAAATGAGTGCATCCTATGCTCATTTCTATAAAAGTTGGGGACTCTAGTGAGGAAGGGGTTGCTGAAAGTTAAAGGCAACGCTAAATCTTTTATTTGTTGGAATTTTGAACAAGGAAATTTATCCTTTTGGAGGGACAATTGGTTCATGTAGGAACATTGCTCTAGTGATGGAGGCTTGATAAGTGAAGCCTGTGTTTCTGATTGTTGGATGGCTAACTATTGGAACATGGATGTTTTAAATAATTTTGTTAATAGTGCTCCTACTAACACCATCTCCAAGATCTCTAAGCAGTCTTTCATTTTCTGTTCGTAATCTATGAAAAGGTGGTTTCGGGATCTTGCTCATATGCTCTCCATGGCAATGGGAATAATTTTTTAGGATTATTTCACTGCATTGCATGGAGTTTTGTCTTCGATTATAAGTTATTTTCGTTTATGTTAACATTGCAAAGTATGTATTTTGTTCCATGCTTGCTATGGTGGGGTTACTTATATAACAACTGCGAGCATTCTTCTGAGATCTAAAAGCCTGATTTTTTACTTTCTTATTAGAAGTGCTTGCTTGATTTTCATGTGCTCTCCCCGCCAGAAAATATATATGAGGCACTGTAAGCAGCTAAAAAGTTGGTTAAAGTTTGTGGGTTGCCCGTAAGAAACTGTCGGTCGCTGGAAGTGAAGTCCCGTCGCCCGCTTCGGAAGGACGTTTTAATTTACATATAATTTTGGAAAAATATGAAATCAAACTGATCTCATATTTTCCACAGTTTAAATGAAAGAGCGCTCAAAGAAGTCAAAAGAATAGGACTTTTCAACGAAATCGGACGAAGAGGTGTGAAAGGGGAAATGCTCGAACCTAGAACAATGTTGAGAAATCCAAATGAAGAGAAACTAGGGGAGACCACAGATCCAGAGGAGAACCTCAGTGACTTCCCAATCTATCCTATGATTTGGCTTCAGTTTCGAGAAGAAATTATTAAAGTGTTTCATCCTGCCAATTTTATTTAATTAGGGCTTATATTTACGTGACATAGTCACACAAATCGCTTGAAAGATATGAGGGTTTACGCCGTATCGAACGACAACCTCGGAACCTAGAACGAGTTAGGGCTTAAATTTCACAGTCTGACTATGCAAAGGCCTAACAGATAAAGTGAGGATTTATGTTGCGCAAAACAAACAACCTCGAAATCCTATGGCTTGTTATTTAATTTCTAGGAAAGGAATGATTTTGCTAGGGAAGACATGTTTTGCTGTTGAAGATGGTCGTGCTGCCCACCGCGCTAGCTCTAAGCTCACCGACGTGACGAGTTTAAGTTTTCTAGGATGTCCAGTTATAGTGTCAAATCAAACGGCCCTATGGTTGTAGTCCTCTAAATTTTCTATATAAAAAAGGAGGCATGTTTAAAGCTATATAGTATAAAGTGTGCAATGCATGAACAAACAGTAGAATGCATGTGGAAGAGTAACAGATAGAAACAGAAACAATATAATGCATGTGGAAGAGTAACAGATAGAAACAGAAACAATATAATGCATGTGGAAGAGTAACAGATAGAAACAGAAACAATATAATGCATGTGGAAGAGTAACAGATAGAAACAGGAACAATATAACATGCTATACAGGAAGAGCAGTAGCAGGTAGAAAACAAGAATAATATGACATTTTGTACAGTACAGTAGCAGGTAGGAACAGAAAAATAAAGTACTGAAAAATGTAAAGCAAACCTGTATGCCCGTGAGATCCGATGTTCGTTAAGTACAGCAAGCCTAAATGCATCTCAAAAGCAAAGTCCGGAAGAAAACGTCATCCAAGAAATCCGAAAAAGAGTGTAACAACGACTCATGACAAAAAACTCGAGAGAATCAACGAGAAGAGACTCAAATAAAAGAAAATCCTCAAAAATCTTGGAAAAATCCCGAAAGAAAGGAAAAGTAACACGAATGCCCTATCCCAAAGCTTCGATAAAACAAAACAAATAAAAGTTTGGATGAGGGGGACCGCAAGCACTCGTATGAGACTAGGCTCAGCTGTATATTTATTCTCGAGGGTCCACGAAGGCTGCTCGGTCACCCGAATGTATAGAACTCGCCACTCATCTAGAAATGTGTCTTGAATCTCACCTAGAGGGTTATTTCCCAACCTAAACAAGTATTCGTCAGGTGGACAACCAGCTTTAAAATGTATTTTAAAATTTATGTTTTTGACATACACACAAATTTTAAACATACAAAGAAGAGTTATCAATTTTTGTTTCGTAGAAAAGTATGTTTTTGCTTGAAAAGGGTTTATCAAAACTCATATATATTTTTTTTTAGAAATTTTTGTTGTCCACTAGTCGATTACATTGTCGGGCGTGGGACTGCCAATCATCTGAGGAGGTTCGAGTCAACTCCCGCTAGACTTATGTCGGCGATGGATACCATATCCTATTGTTCATCAAATGTCTGAATCTTAATGTTATAGTATAGGGCATATTTCTGCTCTATCTTCGGTGTGTCTTTATCATCACCACCGTACGCCCCAAAATGACTAC
>NW_018223334.1:49924-51073 GCF_001263595.1 Phalaenopsis equestris
GGATAGGACTTTTCAACGAAATCGGACAAAGAGGTGTGAAAGGGGAAATGCTCGAACCTGGAATAATGTTGAGGAATCCAAATGAAGAGAAACTAGGGGAGGCCACGGATCCTGAGGAGAACCTCAGTGACTTCCCAGTTTATTGTATGATTTAGCTCCAGTTTTGAGAAGAAATTATTACAATATTTCATCCTGCCAATTTTATTTAATTAGGGCTTATATTTGCGTGACATGGTCACACAAATGCCTAGAAGATATGAGGGTTTACGTCGTATCGGACGACAACCTCGGAACCTAGAACGAGTTAGGGCTTCAATCGTACAGCAGAGCTATATGAATGTCTAAAGAAAAGGTGGAGGATTTATGTTGCGCTAAACGAACAACCTTGAAATCCTATGGATCGTTGTTTAATTTCTGGGAAGATGAATGATTTTACTGGGGAAGACATGTTCTGCTGTTGAAGATGGTCGTGCTGTCCACTGCGCTAGCTCCAAGCTCCCCGACATGATGAGTTTAAGTTTTAGTTATAGTGTCAAATCAATCGGCCCTATGGTTGTAGTCTTCTAAACATCCTACGTAAAAAGAAAACATGTTTAAAGCTATATAATATAAAGTGTGCAATGCAGAAACAAACAATAGAATGCACGTGGAACAGTAGTAGACAAAAACAGGAGCAGTATAACACGCTATACATGAAGAACAGTAGCAAGTAGAAACATGACAAGTGTAACATGCTTTACAGTACGGTAGCAAGTAGAAACAGGAAAATTAATAACATGCTATACAAGAAGAACAACAGCAGGTAGAAGCAGGAAAAATATAACATCCTTTACAGTACGGTAGCAATGCGTCTCAAAGAGCAAAGTCCGGAAGAAAACGTAATCCAGGAAATCCGAGGAAAAGCGGAAAACTCGAGAAAATCAGCGAAAAAAGACTCAAGTAAAAGAAATTCCTCAAAACTCCAGGAAAAATCCCGAAAGAAAGGAAAGGTAACACGAATGCCCTGTCCCAAAACTTCGATAAAACAAAAAGAAGATTCAGATGAGGGGGACTGCAAGCACTCATATGGGACTAGGCTCAGCTATATTTATTCTCGAGGGTCCACGAAGGCTACTCGGTCACCCGAATATATAGAACCCGCCACTCGTC
>NW_018223334.1:51496-51930 GCF_001263595.1 Phalaenopsis equestris
AAAACTCGTATCGAAAAGACCTGGAAAAGTAGGGCCCAAGGTCTTTCCTAACAAACATAAATGGTCACTTCGCGCTAATTTTCCCAAACCCCAAAGACATAGGATTGATCAAGTCCACCAAGTGTTTTTCCAAGATGAGGTTTAAAATCTCCCAAACTTCAAAAGAAAGTGACATCGAAGAAACCACCATTAATATTTCCAAACTTATGTCGAAATCAAAATTCTCCGACTTTCAAATTAGTAGATAACCTCATGCATTAAATAAGCACAAAATTTGCCCATAAAACCACATAAACGCTCACGGCTAGGGTCAGCAGAGAAGAGGAAACAACCAACAAGGCTCTCGGCCAAAGCGAGGAACGGGGACAAAAGGGGTTCACGGCTAGAGCGAGGAACAGCTACCAAGACCCATCACTAAAGGCAGGCCAAAAGAC
>NW_018223334.1:52429-53119 GCF_001263595.1 Phalaenopsis equestris
GGGTAAGAGCCGAAACCAACAAGAATAAAAAATAACCAAGCCCCTCTCTCGGGTATGGATTAAAATCAGCAAAGCCACCTCTCAGGTAGGGACCAAAGACAAGCAAAGCAAATCATCAAGACTCTCGAGTAAAGACGAGTTTTAAAGACTCAATCATGGGCTCGGGAGTAGGAGCTAAAACAAGCAAACCAAGCTCCCAAGTCAAGCCAAAACCCGGCCACAGCTAAGGCTCAAATCCAAGTTACAACAAGATAGTCAAAAGAAAATATTCCCATACCCCTGAGACATCAAAATATAGAAATGACACATGCCTTACACAAGAACAACTACAAAATTATTGCGAATCAACATAAATTCATCCATCACACGTATATTTGAGCTAAAACATCGGTGGGATACCAAAACCGAGCCCAACAGGGGCCAAAACCGAGCCTAGCAGGGGCCTCCATAAGGATAGAGCTCTATTCATTTTAATTCCAAAACCAAGACTCCAAACCCAGCCAAAATCGAGCTCAACAAGAACCAGAAGCCAAAACCGAGCTCAGCAAGAACCAGAAGCCAAAAACGAGCTCGGCAAGAACCACAAGCCATAGTCAGAGCTCAACAAGATTAAAACAGGCCCAAGCATTGATATATAAATTCATACTTTAATAGAAATTAAAGTTCCAGCCACCTGTAGGTAAAACCGAG
>NW_018223334.1:53301-54179 GCF_001263595.1 Phalaenopsis equestris
CTGAGGAAGGGGAGGGGAGAAGGAAATATATATCTTCTAGCCTTTAAATGTCATTCCCGTATAACAGATGTATAAATAAGGAGTAAGAACATATTTAGGAATGGGGCAAGCAATAATCTCCCTATTCTAGTATGCTTGCAAGAGGAGCAAATTCGTTCTAAAGCCGTGCTTTAATTATCTAAATCGTTACCAACATAAATATGATGCAATAAACAGAAAACATGTCATATCTCCACCGTTTTAAGCAAATATTCAAATCTAAATCCCAAAACATGCTCACATTTCCTCCTTCACATGCTCTTAAAGAGAATACCTCAAAAATGTACGAAAGTAAAGTGAATCGGCATGTTGTATCACCCCAACCGAACCAAGTTCAAAGGCTCGGCAGAGAGGAAAACCGAAAGGAAACAGGGCACCAAAGAAAAGGGGAAGAAGAGGTACCTCTATAATGCCAAAGTAAAGCACTGCAACACAAGAATTCACCTCAAAAAAATGTTCTCACAGAAATCTCTTCCTGGAATTCTCCCACAGCCAAAAATTTCAATCCTCCTCTCTTGCAAATTTTCTTCAACAATCTCAAAAATTTCAAAAGAAACTATGTTTATAGGCAGAGAATAGAGGAGAAGAGAAAAGAGAGCACCCCTCGACCCACGGCACTCGAATCGGGCCAAAAAAGAAAAGGGACGCGCTCCCTGCTCGCGGAGGGCGAAGCCACCGAAGCATCTCGGACCGAGCGGCCAGCCCAGTAGCAGCGAGGGAAGCATCGGGAAGAAGAGAAGAAAATGTCATTTGAGTGTACCAGGGAGCAAGCCTCCCAGAGTCAAACTACCAAGAAAAGGAAAACCACAGCTCGGGGAGACTGGCACGGCTTCGGGAAC
>NW_018223334.1:54325-55505 GCF_001263595.1 Phalaenopsis equestris
CAGAGCGCGTGTGCGTGCGTTTAGGGATTTAGTGTTTTAAGAGGAGAGGGGGAAAAAAGCTTTTATATAAATTAATATATATATATATATACATATGTATATATATATAGTGCGTGGTGCCGTAGCAAGATGGGTGTCCTCCCTAGGCAAAATCGACATTCCGGACATGCCGGTGCAGTTCGTTTTGTCATCCGGGGTCGCTCCATCCGGGGTCGTACGGGCAACCCTGTCGATAAACGAGTAAAAAATGTGTCAAAATTCAAATTTCACAAAATTTCGACCCGCGATCGATTGTTTCAAAAAGTTTATTCGAGTCTTTGACGGGTAACGGTGCAAGCCATGCAAATTGTGGCGATCAGACGTGTCGACTCTCCGAATTGCGAAGTTTGTGCGCGCGGGAGTGCGAATTGTGCAAAAGGTCACCCTAATGCTCAGGAAGGTCCTATAGGGATTCCTTTTGGGTTTTCTCATGTTTGTTTCACCCTTCTAAGTGCTAGAAGTCGATACCACATACGCGAAACTCCAGAAGGGGACAAAAGTAGGTTGAATTTCTAGAACGAGGCGGGTCCCATTTCTAAGGTTCTAAGATAGTCGAAGGGAGATCCCTAAGGCTAGATACTCACCAAAAATGAGGTCAACTGGCACATGAAAACTTGAGACATCTTCGATACGAGTTGCATCCCATGCGTTTGTGGTATAGATTTCGTGGGTGGTTTTGATGGTGTTGCCTTTATTCCTACTGGTAAATACATAAACAATGACTGGTATGTATTTAAATACATAAAAAATGTTTTGCTGGTGTTGCCTTTGGTCGGATAGCACTAGATTTTTTCAGTTGAGAATGGAAGCAGATTGCCCGACAATAACAATAGCTGTCATTTATTCCTGAATGCTATAAGCTTTTGCAGTTGGTGATTTGAATGATTAGCGTTTTCAAATATATCCTTCTTACTCAGTACATGCATGCCAGCAGCTCTTGCTATTGTTTATTCATCAACCCAGCCCTTTATTTTGTTAATTTTGATATTTAAGTGAGAATTTGAGAATGGAAGCAGAGTGCGTTGCTTTATACCTTCAGTTCATATATTATTGAACATAGAGCTTGAGTTATGAATTCGAGATGAGAAATTGGTGTTATTGATCTTATAAACTATATATATATATATATATATATATATAT
>NW_018223334.1:55651-79279 GCF_001263595.1 Phalaenopsis equestris
GTATATGTATCTGTATGTAGATATATATATCTATATATATATATATATATGTATGTATGTATGTATATATATATGTATGTATGTATATATATATATATGTATGTATGTATATATATATATATGTATGTATGTATATATATATATATGTATGTATGTATATATATATATATGTATGTATGTATATATGTATATATATGTATGTATATACTTCTGTGTTTAAGAACGGAAAGTGGTTGGAACTTCCTTTTCCTTCTTTTATTTACTTTAAACTTTCTCCTCAAATCTTTTAATTGTACTTTATACAAAATAAGAGTCTTCTTTGGAAATTTCTTTGTGAAAATGATTGAGCTTAACAAATATTGTTTTGATGTTGTCATATGCTTCTTGATATTCTTTTCTTTTTATTTGGAAGGCACATATTTTTTTCTTCTGCTTTCAACACTTTCTTAACAGGATTGATAAAAATAGCAACACAAGCCTTTCTTACAAAGAATGAAGCTGGCTGTGTATTTCGTTAAGAACTGTTTGATTTCGTTAGGATTTATATGACAAACTTGCATCACCACTCTCAGGTGATGGAGGTATAAAATATTTTTAGCTCCTAAATGTTATGAAAATAACATAAGCCTAACGTATTTAAAGTATCGACGTAAAAATGTGACAATGCATGCATCCTTCGATATCGATAGGCTTGTCTTCCTCTTCAAAGAGACACTCAACTTTCATCTTCGATAGGCTTGTCTTCCTGTTATGATTCTTGCAGTTTGTTTATTTCCAAGATTTTGTGAAAAAAGATTGCTTTTTCTGATTGGCGAAGAAAAGTAACAGTGATAAATAAATGGGTTCTAATTCATTGAGCAGAGAGATTTGGGTGGTATAATTGTATAAAGTGAAGTATAGGTGTTATATATGTAAATACATAGGAATTGGGTGGTTTTTATGCAAATGTCCCAATTTATTTTCCATTTCTTTTGATTGTTCTGTCTAGAACTTCGTTTTACTAATTGATCGCTATTTTTCTCAGCATTGGTTTTGTCTAGCATTCAGTTTTTATGCATTTATTCATTATTGTATTTGTTCTATGATTGCTGCTCTTTTCTGTTGATTGCTTAATTTTAATTGCCCAACCAAGTTTCATCTATTGCAGCTTTGTTACTGTAGGTGGTAAATAAATTGTGTTATTGTGCCAGTCTATCATTATATCCATTCAGTAATTTTAGTTTTGGAGGGCAAGCAGGTGCCAGTACAACTTCTCTGGTACAAGTGGGCGCTTGGTCCTGGGATCCTATTTCAGGAGAAGAGGTGAGAGTATTCCTATGTTTCCTTTTGGTATGCAAAATGTAAGGCACCGTACAAATCCTTTTCATACCAACAGAGGTGGGGTTTTTAGTTAGGATTTGTTGTGCGAGGCAAAATTGATTTGCTGTACCAATCCTTCTCATACTAACAATATTTGTCCGTTCTTTCCTCTACTGTTGCAATTAGGAAAACATGAGCTCAAGGATTTCCGGGACAACCCGACGACTGCTCTGCCAGTGTGGCCTCCAAACTTCCATGCTAACGTCACGATTACCACATAGCTGCGAGAGAAAGTTCTATAGCTGCTCACAGAGCATCGCAAAACAGTGTCACATCTTTCGTTGGGCAGACAAATCAGCAGATTCCCTTGACGATGATGATCAGGAATGAAGAACGTCACTCGAGGAAAGTTTAGCACGAGACATACACTGTCTGAATGTTAAAAATAATATAATCATCTTATTAGTTGTCATTATAATTATTTTAGACTTCTTTTTTGCTCTCTTGAATGTCTCTATGACGTGAAATGTGTATCTGTAAATCTGTATTGTTTTTAATTGAAGTTTAGCTTAAAAAATATTAAATTTATGGCTTTTGGGATTGACCATAAATTGCATAAGTCTACTTTTTAAATGTTTAACTCATAAAGTAACTGGCATGCAAGCCCGCTGTTCATGGATTGAACTCACACTAGTATTGCAAATGAGAATATAGTTTATGATGTTTTGCCTTCTATGATTAATGAAACTTCTCAAATATAATACACTAATACTTGTTTGTTAAAAATGTGCTCACATATTTTGAGTTGTTCATATGAAGTATGATTTACTTCTGTTAATAAGGCATGAGTCAATGGAGAAATATCATGAACAAAATATGTAATAAATCAAAAAACATCTTTTAAAAAAATAATTTACGAAATTTTGGCAATGGTTTTCATGAATTGTAGTTTTTTCCTTTTCTTTTATCACTTTCGGTACTCACTGTTAAGTTAGTTGGGCCTCTGAATTTTTGAATTGTTTCAGAGTGAAATTCTACTTCAGAAGTATCAAAAATATCACTAACACAATTCTGTTTTAAATAGTTTTACCAAACAGGGGTAGCATGGTCATTTTTCTAGAAACAACTGTCTCACAGTTGTTTTCACACGGCTTCACCAAACAGACAGTCAGTCTCCCCGCAGCAGCTTCCTAGGGCAGCACAGCTACAGCTGAAAAGCTGAGAAACTGCAGTTGCGCCAAACAAAGCCTGAGGCCTGCGTAAGGAAGGAAAGGGGTCGCAGGAGCTTTGACAACGGAAAAACCCAACTGAGCGAGGCTAGGTTCTCTTATTAGGGCAAGGGTAACATGTTAAATTATTTAATGTTAATTTAATTTAAATTATTAATTTTAATTAACGCGTTGTATAGCCTGAATACAATGAAAAGTGTGCAAGACCGCTACACCGGCGCCCGCGTGTGGTGTCAAATAAGCAAGGGTTTTCACATTACGGAATGATGCAGGTAAAGAAATTAGTCCATGAAACTAATCAAACTAATATTAGAATAAGATCTTGGAATATAGGTACTCTCAACGGTAAATTAATGGAATTAGTTGATATTATGACTCATAGAAAGATTAATATCTTATGTATTCAAAAAACTAAATGGGTTGGAGAATAGGCTAAGGAGATTGATAACTTAAGTTTTTAAACTTTGGTATTCTGGTAATAGTCGCACTAGAAATGGTGTAGGTGTAATTATAGATAAGAGTTTGAAAAATAATGTTATAAAAATTAATAAAGCGGAGATAAAATTATAGCCCTTAAGATTATCATTGATACTAAGATTTTTAATAGTATAAGTGTTTATGCTCCTCAACTAGGCTTAGACATAAGGTCTAAAGATAAATTTTGGAATGACTTAAAAGACATAATACAAATGATACCTCTTAAAGAAAATTTTTTTATTGGAGGAGATTTAAATGAGCATGTCGGTAGGTTGGTAGAAGATTTCAGAAATATACATGGTGCCTATGGTTTTAGAGTGACTAATGAAGAAGGTAAAGTTAATTTATTGCTTTAGCGTATGATTTTGTTATTACTAATACTTTATTCAAGAAAAGAAATGAGCATCTTATTACTAATAAGAATGGATCTATTAAAACACAAATTGATCATTTTCTTATGAGAAGAAGAGATCATCGAGAGTGTAAAGATTGAAAGATCATTTCAAGTGAAAATTTAAGTGCTCAACATCGATTATCAGTTCCGGATTTTAACATAAATAGTTGCATGACAAAGAATACAAGAAAATATTATCATAGACTTATACAGGAGCACCTAAAAAACTGAGTATACTTTAAAATTTCAAAATTTGGGATGTTCATAAAGAAACAAATTCTATGTGCGATAAAATAACAATTACTATTAAACAAGTTGCATGTTATTAAACAAGTATCAAAAGATGTATTTAGAAAATCAAAAGAAAAAGTTTCTATAAATAAAAATAATTGGTAGTGGAATAATAATGTGCAAGAAAAGATAAAATATAAAAAGTTATGTTATAAAAATTGGTTTAAATGTAAAAGCTTAGAGAACTGGGAAAAATATCAAACAACTCGCAGTGAGTCTAAAAGAACAATCAGCGACGCTAAAAATTCTGTTTTTAATGATCTTTATAATAAATTAGATACTAAGGAGGGTGAAAAATATATGTATAAAATAACCAAACAAAAAAAAAGTAAAGATTTAGCTCAAGTAAAGTGTATTAAAGATGAAATCAAAAAGTATTTTTTTTAGAAAAAGATATTTAACATAGGTGGATGAGTTATTTGATAAATTTTTAAATGAAATTTCAGAAAATACGATCGACTTTAGTGATTTTAATATTGTTAATAATAATAAAATGTTTCTTTTTTACCGTCGCATTTAAAAAAAGTTGATGAGACTTTAAGAAAAACCATGGGTGGAAAGTCTGTAGGACCTAATGTTATCCCAATTGAATAGCGGAAATATTTAGGAAATTTTGGAGTTTCTTGGTTTACTAAACTCTTCAATATTATTTTAAAAACCAAAAAGATGCATGAGGAGTGGAGGAAGAGTATTTTGGTCCCCATTTTTAAGAATAAAAGCGATGTACAAGAGTGTGCAAATTATAGAGGAATTAAGTTGATTTCTCATACTTTAAAATTATGGGAGAGGGTAATTTAACATAGGTTAAGACGTATTACAAAGATTTTTCATAATCAATTTGGATTTATGCCAGACAGGCCTACTATGAAAGCTATACATTTATTGAGAGCTTTGATGGAGAAGTTCAGAGATAATAAGGAGAATCTACATTTGATTTTTCATTGATTTAGAAAATCTTACGATAAGGTTAGAGATATCCTTTGGGGAGTTCTTGAGAAGAAAGGTGTTGTTGATATGACTTGTATTCAAGTCATTAAAGACATGTATGCTAGAGCTGTTACTTGTGTTCGAACTGAAGGAGGATTGACCAAATATTTTCCTATTTCTGTTGGGTTACATCAGGTATCTTTTGCTTTAGTTATGGATGGTCTTACTGGACATTTACAGGAGGATGTACCTTGGTGTATGCTTTTTGTTGATGATGTCCTTCTCGTGGATAAGACGAGAGAAAAAGCCAAAGAATAACTTGAATTATGGAGATCTACATTGGAGTCTAAAGGCCTTCATTTGAGTAGAACTAAAATTGAATACATGGAATGTAATTTTAGTAGTACTAGCTTTAGTGACAAAAGTGTAACTTTGGGTGATCAAATTATTAAAAGGTGTGAACGATTTAGATATCTTGGGTCTATAAAGAAAATAATTAGATGGGAATGTTATTAGTAGAATTCAAGTTGGTTGGTTGAAGAGAAGGAATGCTTCTGGCCGTTTGTGTGATAGAAAAGTATCGCTTACGCTGAAGGAATACTTTATAAGACAAATGAGTGGCTCTAAATGTTGGCCTTTAAAAGAGAAGCATAATGCTAAGTTAAGTGTTGTCGAGATTGGAATAATTAGGTGGATGAGTGGCTTTACACTTAGAGACAAAATGTGAAATGAATATATACATGTAACTCCTGTGACGGACAAAATTAGAGAAAGTCGTCTTATAGATGGCTTGGTCATATTAAAAGTCGACCATCTGATGATCAGATTAGGAGAATAGATGTTTTAGATTTGACTTATGTTAAGAAAGACAGAGGTAGACCTAAGAAGACTTGGGAGATAAGAAGACTTGGGATTATTATATAACAAATGATCTTAATTTATTAGAACTAAATGAAAATATGACACTAAATAGGACGCAATGGAGAAAAAAGATTCATGTAGGCAACCCCACGTAGTGGGATTAAGGCTTTGTTGTTGTTTACATTGCAAATAAATTAACATTTGGTTTATCTTCATTTAGGGAAAGTTTGAAGAAGGCTAGATTTGTAAGAAACCCTGTCAAAGAGTGGGACTTTAGGTATAAAGTTAAATTACAAAAATAATTAATATTTTTCTTAAGTAATGTTAAAAATGAAATTAAGAATCCTAAATTTAAAAATTTACTTATAATTAAATTGCTATTATGTTAGACATGCAAAAAAAAAAATGGTTAGAAGTTTTAACATAAAATGTAATTTGGATATGTCTACAAACATATACCTATATATGTTTAGATATTACATATATATGTATATATGTATATATAAGTAAATAATTAATTATATAAATAAATAAACTATGAAAATACTGATAGAGAATCTAAAATTAACAAGAAAGAGGATTAACACTGAATAATAAGTTAATTACATTTAAATTGTTATTATAGATGCACCTAAGGACTAAACTGATTTGAGAAAAATAATAGCAGACGAAGTTATTGAGGTAGGTAATATGTTTTTATTTTAAAATAGTTCTATTAATTTACACATGCATGTTTTTAATGTTTCACAGCTTTTATTTTTAAAATACAAAAGTACGTGTTTTCTTTTAAACGTTCAATGTAAGTTTTCTTTTAAATGTTAAATGCAAGATAAAAATGAATAAAATATGATGTATACATGCACATGAAAGTCAACCATAGATGGTACTAATAGGGGAATGCAATGTACCCATACACGAAATAGAAATGGAAATGAAAATGGAAATGGAAATGAAGATGGAAAATGGAAATGAAGGAATGCAATGTACTCATACACGAAATAGAAATGGAAATGGAAATGAAGATGGAAAATGGAAATGCAATGTACCCATGCATACCTTTATGGTGGGTTGGAAAATGTTAAACGTATAGTTTTATAAATTATAAGTTTAAATGGTGACTCTGAATTATGAAAAGTATAATCTAAATAAATGAAAGGAAATAAAATTATTTTTTTTAGTGTTCTCTTTTATTGCACAACTTTTATTGTTACTGCACTCTTACAAAAATATTTTAAAATGAGAATTATTGTAATTTAGAAACATTACCCACTAAGTAATTTTAACTCAAATCATAGTTGCTAACATTTTTACAGGAAAGCAGATATTGATTAGATGGACCCCAGAGAGTACGTGTACAAGCGTCGAGGAGCACAAGTTGATAGGTATTACAGTTTAGTTTATTTTTTGTTTAAATGTAAAGGTTTAAATATGAACAATTAGTTGTAAATATAAGTTTATAAATAGAAAGACTCTTTTGTGCTTTGGATTTTTTTTTTTACAATGAAATGAAATTGTCAGATAGTTTTCCTCCATATGATCATCAACTCTCGCCTTGGTAATTTCAAGCTCACCAGATCGGGTGCTGTTAGATAGATTTCCTCCATCCGATCGTCTGTTTCCTTGGTAATTCCAAACTCACCTGGTCGGGTCATGACGTGATATATCATATAATGTAATCACTTGTTGAACAAAAATTAGAAAACTTATATTGGACCAATTCTATTGCATACCAAATCAATCTTATATAAATTCTTGCTCACATTCTTTTTTTCCATCACTCTATCTTAATATAAACTACATTTGATGCTTTCCCATGGTTTGTGCTTACACTTGTATGAATACTATTTATCTTTGGACATATATGGTACTAAATTTAGATCAAATGCAAACCTTTATAAATATATAAATTGTATAGTGTAAATTTTATCATGTTTCATAAACAAGTTGTCTTTTTCAGTGTACGTGTTGTCTAGTCTATATCCCATGCTCATATTGAGCTTCATAAAATGAAGTATACATTTGGCACCAAATCATAATAAATAAGTTTTAGGCTTGGACATAATGCAGTCTTACTTGAACTACACAACCATGTGTCTTTTTTTCAATTTATGAAAAAACAAAATTAGTCACCAAATTAATTAGGATGTTTATTTTCATCTATTTTCTTATTCTCCAATATGATCCTCAACTTATAAAAAAATTACATTTTTTATGCTTTAATATGACTTTCAATCTTTCAATTCGACTCCTTTGATATGTCAAAGGATCACATTGGACAAGAAAAGTATATGGTCAAAATGAAAGCACCCTAAACAATTTGATTATTTCATCTTTCCCAATATGATCTCTCCCCTAGATGAGCTTAAGGAAATGAAGAGTATATTATATGATTAACTAAAATCATACCTATTTTTGTGATTTTAAAATTAAATTCAAAGCTATTAATTAAAGAGCATAAAAATCTAAATGAATAATTCTGACAGGTTGACATATACAAAATTAAAAGCAACATAATCATGCCAGTGTGATAACTCAAGTATCTGCAATATGATAGAAAGATAATGCTAGCCAACCCATGGGCAGAAGTACAGTCAACAGTGATGTGAAGGTCAAACCTGGTTCTGTATATCCAAGACATTTAGCTTCTTTAACAACAAAGCTAAACAATTTTCCATCCTCCAATTCACTCATCACATAACCCAGGGTACCTTAATGTTGAATTCAAAAAAATAGATTTAAGGCTAAAAATATGCCCTAAAAGCCTTTTAATTAACAAATTGCAATAAAAGTATAAAAGTACCACTCAAGCTCCCAATAATACGATAGATAGGATCTCCTGATGAAAGGACACGACTGACAGAAGCAATGATAGGAAGACCAGCTCCAACCTAGAAATAGAAGATCTTGAACGTTAGAAGTGTACACCAAGTAATACTTTTCATTCAAAAATGAGATCAATGGTAGAAAAAAAAAATTATGAATCTATTAAAATTCATAAATTTTGATGTTGTCATCTATGATTAATTTGGAGCTATCAACATAATAAGTAGAAGGAAACTAGCAAGCCCGAGAAATACATGGGGCCAGATACCGGGGGTGAGAGAGAGAGAGAGAGGGAGAGAGGGAGAGAGAGGGAGAGAGGGAGAGAGGGAGAGGAAAAATGTGTATTTCTTTGGGAATTGAAGTTGCCAAGCTTTAACTTTGCCTACATATCCAAGTCAAGCGTCAAACTCCACCATAGTTCACTTCTAACTAACATATTTTTTATTTATATTTCATAATGAGCTAGACACACTCCTTCACAGAGAAAAGTTCACTATAATTTTGTCCTTATAGAATTTCAAGTTGCATTGCCTTTGGAACGCAAGACAGGTAGATCCTAGAAGATGTTCACTTTTTGACACAAATATGGGATTATATATTGGATCTATGAAATTCTAAATTGTTTGCCCCCTTTTAAGTTGATACTATTTATAGCATTTAAGGTTGCATGTAGGCACATGTCCTGTTTGTGCTTTATTTAAATTTTGTTCAGTTTATGTGAGGGCGACACATGTCCTCTTCTAACCCCCCATCTTTCCTAATTTTTGTTAGGGTGGTTGGTTAAGTCGTAGAGTCAATCGGAGTGAATGCCTAGTCGACATTAGTCCACCTAGTAATTTTTTTAGATTACGTTGGGAGCACCAGCTCTAGCTATTCCCAGGATGACTTACTTAAAATTCATATGATTAGTTATAGTGGTTGAGCTATCTGCAGAAATTATTCGAGGAAGGATCGGTCAAATTTCATCTAGCTAGGTAATGTTGTGGGCAAATTTATGCTTTGATTCATATAGAGCCTTTTGGTTTGCTTCACAATTAGTCCTATTTATACTTTATTTGAGCATCTCCTGCCTAATTAAATTTTATTTGTCTAAACATTTTCTTAAGGAATCGTGCCTAGCTTGTTTTTTTGTTTTTTGATGAAATGGGATATATTTTTGGTGGGTTGAACCCAACTGCTTGAGTTGGCCTAGCTTCTTAGAATAAGTCGGCCAAGAGGAGTTATCAAAAGGCAAATTTGAGAACTACAAATTACTTGTGAGGTGTCTGAGGAATGTGTGGTGAGAAGTCAACTTTTGTGAATTGCCTATTAATATCAGTCCAACAGCTATTAGCCATTTATGTCCGAATAACGATATTCTATCATTGGTATAAGCTGTTAGCTAGTCATAGCACTTGATATGGGGGATTGCTTAATAGAATGATCGTCCTCTTTACAGTATACAATTAGGCTACATAGTTGGACAGACTCGTACCAGAAAACAGTGAATTTTTGTGTAGCGATTTTTTCTATTATGTTAATCGATGATCACACGACAACATCTTAATAAGGCTTCTTTGTGCTACTTGGTATATAATTCTATTTGTTCCTAGGAAAGAGACAATTTTTGTCACTATCATAATGTTCTATCATTTCTCCCTCATCTCTTTTTTACTAAAAAAAGTGGGAAATAAAGCTATATGCGGCCAAAAATGAATCTTAAGCTACAAGGATCTCCTTTCTATCGCTCAGAGTAGTGGATAATTAACCTACTCCAACAAATGACCGGTTAAATAAGTCTAAAGAAGTGTTCTCTCTGTCCTGGAGTTGATTTTCATGTGACTTTGGTGCAATCACCATTTTGGATAACTTTATATTATTCTCAATTCTTGTCGAGATTTATTAAGTAGGATATATAATATAGAGGTTATTTTTATCAAGAAACAAAATTTCCTTTCAAATATTTGTCTTCTATGATTATTCCTCCATTGCTAATAGTTCAAATCAACATGGCTTATAAACTTTAACCCAAGTAGAGCTTTCAAGGCCAAGAAGCTTTGCCAACTATTAGAGGGTTGTGTTGTGCTTATTAGGCTCCTATGGTATGCTTGACCAAGTTGATGTCGCAATTTTATCTGTTCGAATGAGTTTTCATGGATTGTGAGCTTTTCTTATTTATTTAGGGAGCTTCCTATCCTAGAGACTCCACTTAGTTGTTATGAGTTTGTACAAAACATTTTAGGCATGAAGGCTATGCCGAAGTCTCGAGGGTTTGAATCCAAATTAAGCTTTTGAAATATTATGCACTATCATTATGGAGTTGCATCATGCTTGGGATAAAACAAAGATATACTTATTCTTCAAACCCTCAAGACTTCGGCATAATTTGGATTCAAGATATACTCTTGGTTCCAAATTGAACCAAGATAAACAGAGGATGTAAACTCTTTAAGAGCATGTGTTAACTTGAACTTGGGATAAAACAAAGATATACTTATTCTTCAAGGAATATATGTATCAAATTAGAATATGTTTGGATTGTCATTTGGTTTTTGTCTAGCAATAAAATGATGTAAGTGAATTTCTACAATTAATTTGATCCATGCAAAGCAACTTTCATCCAATTTAAAATTTGATTATAATAACATCTCATGCTTGATCATAGTTACTCTGTTTAATCATACAAGAATTTTGGTAAAATCATGGTTTATCAACTCTTCATAAAGGATGTACCAACTCAGACATTGATTTATCGAAGGTTGCACCTGTTTTTAACTTCAGTTTTTCAACTCTTAGTTTGAATTTTATCTTTGTTGGTAATCTTGATGTAATTTGTCTAAGAAGATTAAAATGAGTTGTAATTGTTTGACTAATGAAATGGTCGAGTTAATCTTGATATTTTAAGTTTTGTGGGTGCACTTAGCCCTGCCTTACTCGACAAGCTATGAATGAAGATCATAAATTAAAATTACATTTTAAGCATCTTTTGGAAAGGAGTAGCAGAGTTAGAACATTATTCCCCTTAACTAGTGTCATAAATAGTGGCATTATAATTAAGATGAATTTCTCACTTCACTTGCTATAGTTAAAAAGCACTATGGCGACTTCTTCTCTAGTAATGAAACAATCTCGTTAGGCATTAACTTGTTGAAACCTTTTTGTCCAACTAAGATCAATCCATCCATCGCTAAAGAGGCATTGGAGCCCTTTGTAAATTCCTCAATCTTGATATACTTATTGGCCTTCTTTAAGAGCTTGATAATGGGCTCTAATTGCTCTTTAAAATTGTGAACTAAACGACCATTCTGGAGTCCTTGCACTAAGGAAAACTTGAAAACTGAGGTGTCAAGGTCTAATACCTGAAGCATTTATTGAATGAATTAGGTTATTTGCACCTAAAAATATTTTCTCCACCCTGTCAAATGCAGATGAGGGTTAAAACATTAGAATTGCACAACTTTTGATATTGCATACATACCCAAGTCAAATATCCAACAGGGCCAAATTATTGCTCTATACATCACCTCTAGGAAAGAAATTTATTATTTGTATGTAACATGTGACGACCTTCTCAGATGAGAGCTTAGGGAATTGCTTTTGGCATGCAAAACTATTAGTTCTCAAGCGATCACTTCTGAAGTCGATATGACGCTGCAAACAAGATATTTAATCTTCTCAACACTGTCCCTTTAGGACTAGCATCAGAAATTTGCATCAGCACTAACAAACTGTTGGACTTTTGTTAACTTTAGGTGGGGCAATATTTGTCTTATTTATATTTTGGCACAAGTGTTCTCAATCCCTCCCAACCAAATCGAGCACTCCTAGTTTTTGTAAGGGTTGTGGTTTTGACATGTAAAGCAAATTCCTATTTGACTTTGATCCACCTAGGCCCAACTCCTTAGAGTTTGTTTAGATTATCCACTTGGGTCATTTGTGACACATATACTTGGAAGCCAAGTGGCCAAACAATGGAGTGTTCGAGCTTTCTGCTGAATAATTCTTGGAACGATCTTTCATATTTTACCAAGCAAAGCATCAATGCAAGTGAGTTTATATAAGTAATTTGCACCATGTAGATCATTTTGGGTTTCTTCTTGATTAAGTACTAAATGTACTCTATTCAAACGTCATCACACGCCTAACAATGCTTGGTCCTTCAAATCATATCGTAAGTTTTCCTAAGGTGTCAATCATGGCTTACTTTATTTAGAGAAGTGGGATGAGTCATAGTTGAGTCGGGCCCAGTCATATGGGTTGCTTTCGTTTATTGAGATGCGTCAAATGAGACGCTTTGTTTGATACAAATCACTGGTTAAGCAAATCAAATGAGAAAAGTCATTAGAAGACGCTTTGTTTGATACAAATCACTGGTTAAGCAACTAAGGACTTAGTAGACTATAGTTGATTTCGAACAACTGCCTATTAGCAATTGTCCAATAATAAAAAGGTATTTATCAGAAGTTATTTCTATTTATTTTGTTGTCTTTTCTGTTATTTCTTTTTATATGTATTTCCTAATTTATCGTTTTTTTCTTTTTATCTTTTGGGTGTTATTAGGAAAGATTTGGGTATTATATCTTTGTTTTTCAATACCCCTTGTATCATGTATTTATATCCCTTTTGCTGGTCAATAATATTATTCTGCTCTATTCTCTAATTCTACATGGTATCAGATCATGGATCTAACCCGAGTTGCCTTTGGGACATCACCCTAGTCGCAGGTTTTTTCTTCCTGCAGATCCTCCCTGCCTTTTTAACAGTGGTCGACCCTTCCTTGTCCAAACTGTCGGGCCCTCCCTGCAAGCTCTCCCATCAACCTCCCCTGCAGGCTCTCCCGTCAACCTCCCCTGCAGGCTCTCCCGTCGTTGAACTCTACAGGAATTTTCCATTGAACCCAGTAGGAAATTGTTGTTGTACCTGCAGGCCCTCTTGTCAACTTCACCTATTGGTCCTACCGACCCATAGGTTGTTTCTAGCCGCATGCAGGACCTCTTGTCTCTGATCTTCCCGGCCAGAATCTTTCTGTCTCGACAACCCAACGCCACCTATGGCTCAGTCGAAATCATGAAGGACTCTTCAACCACTGAGCCTCCTCCTGATAGTGTGCTTGAGTCCTTCCAAGGATCAACACCAACCTCAATCCCTCCGCGGACCGGAGATTCATAAAATCACATGTACTTCCTGATCACCACCTATAAACTTAAGGACTATAATTTTCTCCAATGGTCCCAAGCCGTGTCATTGTTCATCAAACAACGTGAGAAGTTTGGCTATTCCACAAGAATGATTCGTGAATCTTCGAAAACTGACCCGGCATATAAAGCATGGGAAGTGGATAATTTCATGTTCATGTCTTTGCCGATCAATTCCATGGAGACTACGATTGGTTGATCGTATATGCTTCTTCCGTCTGCAAGTGCATCATGGAAAGCAGTTCGGGATACCTACTCGAACGTAGGAAACTTAAGCCAACTTTATAAGGTTTCCAAGAAGATCCGCGAAGCAAAACAGGAATCAAGGACCGTGACCTAGTACTACAATGTCTTGGTAGATGTGATCTCTACTACGACTACACATGGGGCTCTCCAACGGATCTTTCCCTTGTCCAAAAAATTGTGAAAAATGATCATGTTTTCCAATTCCTGACGGGTCTAAACAAAGATCTCGACAAAACCCGAGTTTGTATTATTGGTCGAGATCCCCTTCCTTCAACTCATGCTGCATTCGTCGAGGTACGCCGCAAAAAAAGTTGGAGACTTGTCATGCCCGACACCTCCACGTCATCACGGGCCAATCACTCCACTTGTGATTACTGTCACAAACCCAATCCTACCTGTAACGAGCGTCAGAAGCTCCACAAAAAACCGGCGAATAAAACTTCAACCAAATCCTCTGTTGCTAGAGGTCTCGCTATGACCTTAGAAGCTTCAACAGTACAACCGACTCCCACTCGGAACATCTCGGAATCACCAGACTCCATTAAGAGTCTGATGGAGCACTTGATCAAACTACTTGGATCTAATCTGTTCTCTTCAGGCTCGTCAACCTTCCATGTTCGTCAAGGTAATATTCCGATGGAGCTCACTATTTTTAATTTTTTTTAGTTTGTGGATTATTGATTCAGGTGCCACAGACTATATGACCGGTTGTTCTGAAGTCTTCTTGACTATTCTACATGCATTGGGAGAGATATTTTTAAAATTACTGACGGCTCTTATAGTTCCGTTGCGGGTAAAGGGTATGTTGTTCTAATAGCAGACCTACCTCTTGAATTTGTGTTACATGTACCTTCCTTAAAGTAAAACCTCTTGTAAGTCAGTAAGTTGACATATGAAATTGATTGTGTTACTCATTTTCGTCTGATATCTGTCTTTCATGATCATCGTTCGGGGAGGATAATTGGAACTACAAAGCGGATAGCCGAGCTCTACTATTTCCAAGGGAAAAGCAGTGTTGACGAAGTCACTCCTAGTGGTTGCAGTCTTTCTGAGTCTACTGAATGTCTTATTATGCTTTTACACTATCGTTTGAGTAATCCCAATTTTCAATATTTAAAACAATTGTATCCTTCGATATTTACGAGTAAAAATTTATCTAATTTTAAATGTGAGATATGTTGGCTAGCTAAACATCATCGAGTATCATATCCAAACACACATTCCTTCTGCTCCTTTTTCATTAATTCATAGTGACTTGTGGGTACCCTTCAAACGCCTAATTACACCAACAAATAATGGTTCATTACCTTGATTAATGACCACACTTGAATGTCATGGGTCTATATCTTAAAAGATAAATTTGAAGTTGTTGTCACAATTAAAAAATTTTATTCCCTCATTTTGACCCAATTCAAAACATCAATTCGTCTTTGGATTGACAATGGCTATGAATTTTTTAAATCTATATTAGAAGATTTTTTAGTAAGAACATTCTCCATCACAACTCTTGTACCGATACTCCTCAACAAAATGGGATAGTCAAATGAAAAAACCAACACCTTCTCGAAGTTGAACGTACCATTATGTTTCAATCAAATTCCTGAAACAATTTTGGAATGATGTCGTACTTACCGCCACATATCTCATCAATAGAGTCTCCACAGAAATTCATAAATTTTGAACCTCGTTGGCAGCCTTGGGGTCGTGTTTTCCTACCAATAGATTCTTCTCCACTTTAGACCCCAAAATATTTGGGTGCACAGATTTTGTTCGGAATACTGCCCAAACACATAGTAAACTTGATCACCGTTCAATCAAGTTTATCTCCTCAAATATTCTGCCGCTCAAAAAGACTATTGGTGTCGTGATCCTCTCACAAATAAACTCTGTGTGAGCGTCGATGTTTCCTTCTTTGAAAGTTTTCCTTACTTTCCTAACACATCTCAAGTGAGGGGGAGCAAGAGTTTTTGGACACTACCCATTTCTCGACTCCGTTGGATATGTCACATACTCCTCTAGTCACTGCTCTAGAGGAACCATATGTCTTGCCGGATCCACTATCTACCAGGCCAATACCTCCAATTACTCTTCGTATGTATACTCGACGCATCAAACCCTCGGTTGAGACCCATCCCAATACCCCTACTCTTGAGCCCGCTACCCATTTGCAAGACTTGGAACCCGCCCTGGCCAACATCCCTGACACTACACATGCAGAGATTACTCCTGCTCGGAATGGGGAGGTGAGTTCTACTATTGAGATACGCAATCAGACTTGCTCTCTTTATTCCATGGCAAAACATGTCTCATTCCATAGCTTGTCACCAACCCACAAAGCATTTGATACTTCCTTAACGGATCATCTTCCATCAACTATTGAGGCATTAGCGTACTCTTCCTGGAAAGGTGCAATGACGGATGAGATGAATGCTCTTCGGCAAAATTATACGTGGGATGTTGTTAATCTTTCTCAAGGAATGAAAGAATTGGTTGTCAGTAAATCATCAGCGCCAAATTTAACTCCAATGGAACCTTTGAACGCAAAAAAGTACAATTGGTCGCCAAAGGTTACTCACAAACCTATGGAGTTGACTATGAAAAGGCGTTTGCTCTGGTTGCTAAATTGAACACCATTCAAGTCCTATTATCCCATGCTGTGAATTTGGATTGACCCTTACTCCAACTAGTCAAAAATGCTTTCCTTAACGGCAATCTCACAGAGGAGTACATGTATCTACCTACAGGCTTTGACTCTACTTCTTCCAGGGGACAAGTATGTTAAGTGTGAAAGACTCTCTGCGAACTAAAGCAATCCCCTCGGATCTGGTTCGACAAGTTCATGCAGGTGTCAGTGAGTCATAGGTTCTCACAAGCCTAATCAGATAGTACTTTCTTCTTTCAGTATTCCACTAGTGGCCAAATTGTCATCATTATCGTCTATGTCGATGATATTGTGCTCACACGTAATGATCTACCAGCATTGGAATATCTTGAAGGCATCCTCGCCGCATCTATTGAAATGAAGGATTTGGGGTCTCTCTGATACTTCTTAGGCATGAAAGTTGCCCAGTCCTCTTGAGGCATTTGCCTTTCCCAATGCAAATATGTAATGGACCTATTAACAAAAACTAGCGTTCTACTTTGCAAACCAGTGATAGTTCCAATGGACCCTGATGAGAAATTGGTTGATGTTCTCGATGTTGTTCCTATGAACAAGGCACACTACCAACATCATGTAGGGATACTCGCCCATACGCGCCTTGATATTTGCCACACAATAGGTATTGTAAGTCAGTTTATGCATGACCCCTACGAGCACAATCACACAGTTGTCCACTAGATCCTCCACTACTTAAAAGGCACACCGAGATTAGGTTTGTTGTTCTCAGGTCACACCTTTCATTCTATTGCAGTTTATACTGACGCTGATTGGGTCGGGTCCGTCATGATCGGCCATCTGCCTTGAGATATTGCTCATTCGTGTGAGAAAATCTTGTCACCTTAAAAAGCAAGAAACAGTAGGTGGTTGTCCAAAGCAGTGCAGAAGCCGGGTTTCGTTCCATGTCCTTTGGAATCTGTGAAGCACTCAGGTTACGTATCATACTCCGCGAATTACGTATGTTGGTCTCTACTCCTCTACAGTTATTTTGTAATAATAAAGCTGCAATTAGTATTGCTCATAATCTGGTTCAACATGATCATAAGAAACATGTAGAGATTGACTGTTCCTTCATCAAGGAGAAGCTCGATTCCGAGGAAATTTGTGTTCATTTGTCTCGTCCGGTGGTCAACTCGCAGATATCCTCACAAAGAACCTTCCTTGACCGTTATCTGATGACTTCAAATCCAAGTTGAACATTATTGACATCCACGCATCAACTTGAGGGGGAGTATTAGAAGTTATTTTATTAGAATTTATTTTGATTTATTTTGTTGTCTTTTCTGTTATTTCTTTTTATTTGTATTTCCTAAATTATGTTTTTTCTTTTATCTTTTGGGTGTTATTAGGAAAGATTTGGGTATTATATCTTTCATTTTCTATACCCCTTGTATCATGTATTTATACCCCTTTTACTGCTCAATAATATTATTCTGCTCTAATCTCTAATTCTACCTCTAATTCTACATTATTCATATCTAACCAATGTTGCTCAATAAATAATTTATACAAACACTCAATAGAGGAAGTACAACAGGATGTGTTAATCTTCTGACAAAAGTTAGATTAGGCTGTATAATTGGCCACCCATAAACCAGACGATAACAATTACTCACGTAGATTTTTGAAGCAACGCCAATCATGGAGTTACAACTTATCGGGGCTTCTAGTGTGCTGCTAGGAGTAAAAAAACTCAATTGCTCCACGTAAATTAATGGCTTTGCCCGCTAGAAAAAATGTGCTAAAAAGGCTTGGAAATGTATCATAACATGGATAAAAGAAGATTAAAATGATGCATTTTATTATATAAAATAAATTAATGAAATTTATTCCTACAATGGCCATATTTACTAATTATATTTGATCATATTTATTCACGAGCACATAGAAAGCCAAATATAGCAATTTGATGAAAATTAGCAACAAAAAAGTAAATTTAAGCTTTGACAACAAAAATTTGGTTTTAGAAAATTATGTGCTCTCCATGAATGAAGTACATATGTTAACATACTTTGGTCCAAGAGTAATAGGTGACAGAGTGATATGCAGACAAAATAGAACCCCATAGAGCTATAAAGAACACCAGATATTTCCTTCTAATGGAAGTTGGATTCAATTTAACAGATCAACAAAGCCAGAGGAACTTGCGTTCTTACATTGCTATTTTAGATTGCCAAATAGATTGCTTCATTGGAAAAGGGCAACTTGTTATATAAACCAGTACATGACTTTTAATAGCGCAAAAGCTTTATAAACAAGGAATCATCAACAATAAAGAGGCAAAAGGCGGAAAGCTTCTTCCAATTTAAACTTGTTAAAACGCTGATAAACAAACGTCTAATATGATAAGAATAAAATAGTGGGCTTTCCAAATCACTTACATGAAATTCCCTTGAAAATAGATAAAGGAAGCCTTTAAATTCAATGACAATCTTTAAGTGCTGCTCGTTTGAATTCCTTCTATTTTTCTATATGAAAAACCGCTTTTGAAAAACAAACATGTGTTTGGATGGTTTCTTGTCACCTGCTATGTGTGGAGTTACCCATCCAAAAAAGTGATGAGAAAGTATTTTGAAACAGTTGCCCAATGTACTTTCTAAAAGTAAGTTGATACAACAACGACAACAACAAAGCCTTAATCCCACTATGTGGGGTCGGCTACATGAATCTTTTTTCTAAAAGTGAGTTGATAAAAGTTAAAAATGCCCCCTTAAATCCATACCTTTAGGCCTCATTTTATTTAGTAGATTTATCAATGATGAGCTTGATGACAATCTACTAAAATTTTAAATAAACAAGTATAACGTTCTTTACTTTTGAAAATGCTTTTGTTGAATTCATCGTATGTCAGTGCTATTATATATATAGCTATTCTGTGAGCTATTACTATGAGTTGTTGCCTGACTTATCTCTCAAAATGAAGAAAGGAATCTTCTTGTTTTCAGAAAACAAATTATAATTATTGAATCAAGTTCCTATTCTTTAACGAAATTAAATTAGTTATAGTTTCTATAAATATCATACATTTTTTGAAATGTTAAAGAAAAAGAATAAATAATGGTATTTTTGTCATTTGGATTATAAGACAACTTTTCACGTCAACTTTTACAAACAAAAAAAAAGTTCTCTGCTTTCCATATAGCATCTTCACCACAAGTGCATCCAAACAGCTCCAATTATTATATGCTCACAACAGCTTTTTTACAACTACTTCTAAATCAACTAAGCCGATAGCAGGCAAACCAAATGAGCTCTGACAACTATTAAAGATACAAAAAATATATATATGAAATAAATGCAGCATTAAAAAGTTAGCAAATTGGAAGTATGCATACACTGTACATAACAGTAACATCATACTTATATGAGTACATGCTACATATAAGTAATATAGGACATTAAAAAGAAAAAGAAAGTAATATAGAGACACCTACAGTTGATTCAAAACGGATATGGCGGAAATCAGAGATCAACTTTTCAAAGTCTTCCTGTGGCGAAGTCAATCCACATTGTCACAAGGTGGTTAAAAAAATAAATAAAAAAAATCAACTATTATGTAAAGTGAAATCATCAAGTATTATTCTGATGTGTGAGAGAGAAAGAGAGAGATTAAGTTAATTAAATGTCAAAATAGTGCCCTGATTGTTTATATGGGGACATTTTAGTCTCAGAATATATAAAAATGTCAAATTAGTTCAGAGACTCTTTAAATTGAGGCTGAAACATTCCTCCGTCGAAACTGGTTCGGCATATAATAGAAGAGTCTAGGTACTAAATTGACACTTTATAGATTTTGGGACTAAAATGACCCCTTACAAAGAGTCAGGGGACTATTTTGACACTTCTCTCATATGAAATGTACTCAAAATATTACAATTTTACTTGTCAGTGGTTTTTTGTTTGCCAGCACAATGCAGCATCCAAGGTCAATACCCTGCTTTAGTAATTCTGTAGTCTCCGAGCTGGCAGAACAATCAGCCAGTACAACACCTGCTAAGGTTAAAAAGATACCATGCAATATCTATATTGTCAGCTGCTACATACAATCCAGTTAACAACATAAATCATGCGCAACAGAAGCTCATCTCACATGGTCACAAGAAAATACTCCATATGAAATGAAAAAATATCAGCAAAATAAATCAATGTTCATCACCATGAATTTTACACGTGATAGACTAAAGCATCCTAAATATACAAAATAACAGCTTAGCTCAGAAATTGTACAAACCAGCGGATCTGCCAAGAAGACCAGCAATATCAAGAACCTTTTTTCTTGCTTCTGAATCGTTGAAACTTTGAAATTCTCCTGCAATTAACAAGAAACACATTAAAATGAACCCTCCAAAATTATCAAATATTGAGTTCAATGTCCCTAAAAAGCCTCCCATCTTCAACAGATTCATTCACAAGTCATTAACTATAAAAAAATGGGCTCCCTACTTGACCAAGTTACCAAGTTATGAGTCAGTGTTCCCTGCTTAAGTTGGGCATGGAAGTGCTTACACTGCAGGACAGAAATCATATGAGGAAGAAATTTGTTGAGCCGTGGAGCCTGGAAACACCCACACATCTGAAAAGATGCAGGCAGTAACGTCCTCGTGCACAGCAAGCCTAACATAGCCACTCTAGCTTCGGGCATAGCTATGTCAAATGGCGTACTTATGCTGAACAGCGGTGTAACCACGCTATAGGTTCACTTCCAAGTTGTCTTCCCGAGCAAATGAAATAATTACCCCTCTTCTAGGCGTATCTACACTGCCGAGACAATTTGTTTTGGATTCGGTACTAAAGTTTCGATTCGAGCAGCAAATATTATAATCTCGCATGCGGTGTTTCCCCATAAAATTTTTTCGTGAAAGTGAAATTATTGGGATGGTGATTTTGGTGCGAAGGATTTCTCTTGTGAGACCAAGAGGAAGATTTAGAGCGAAGTTTTGTAAGTTCCAAACATTGTAGAGAAAAGATTTGAGTGAGCATCTTTGTATATTTCTCCCATTCATAGTGAAATTTAGTGTATTGTGACTCCGTGATTTTTTTCTCTTTCTCAGATTTTTTCACGTTAAATTCTAGTATTCTTCTTAGATTACTTTGTTGTTTTCTATTTATTTTTTTATTATGAATTTCTCAAATTGGTGTTTCTATTTTCCACGGTGTGGTTTTGATTATGAACCAATCGAAGCCCTAAGTAATTCATCATCCCAACAAGTGGTATCAGAGCAAGGTGCTTGATTTGAGTGGGAGTAATGACCGGCGAAATAAGATACAAAATGCAGAAGTTCAAGAGGTCGAACTTTGCATGTTGGAGAATGCAAGTAGAGGATTTGTTATATCAGAAAAAAATTATATTTGTCACTACAAGAACTCACCAAGAAGCTTGAATGATGAATATGGAGTAATGGAAAGTGTTGTATAAAACTACCCTAAGTTTAATACATTTATCACTTTCCTTGTATGTTGCATTCAATATAAGAAATGAAAAAATCATGGTGGATCTCATGATGGCACTGAAAATGATATATGAAAATTTTTGCTTCAATTAAAATTTTTCTGATGAAGAGGCTATTCAATATGAAGATAGCAGAAGGTAATTCAATGGCTAAACTGATGAATAATTTCAATATTATGACTAGCTAGTTGTGCTCTATGGGTATCAAATTTGATGATGAAGTCAGGGCACTGTTAATTCTGTCTTTATTGATAGACAACTGAGATGGATTGGTCGCGATAGTAACTCTTCAAGGAATATGAAGCTGAACTTTGATGACATCATGGGGTTGGTGTTGAATAAAGAAATTCACAAAAAAAAGTATGAAATTGTGAATCTTCAATTTCCGCAATGAATGTTGAAAATAGGGGAAGAAATTTGGACAAAAATACACGCAGATTCAAGTTTAGACAAAAAAAGTCCAAGTCAAGCAAAGAAATCGTAGAGGAGAATGATAGGATTGCAGGAAGAAAAGGCCATTTCCAGAGGACAATAAAGCTTCAAGGATTGTTGGTGGCAGAGGATAAGAAATAAATCTCTATGCAAATATCTCCACCGGTAAAATTCAAGGTAACTCCATTTTTATCCCTAGTCAGTATTGCATCTTGGATAGTAGATTCAAGAGCCTCTTTTCATGCATGCCCCACCAACGAGATATTTAAAAATTACACTCGAAGTTATCTAAGGAAAGTTTATTTGGGAGATAACAAGACCTACATTATCATGGGAAAGGGTGAATTGAATATCAAGTTGTCAAATGGAACAGTCTGAAAGTTCAGTGATGTTAAAAATGTTCGAAGTCTGAAAAGAATATGATTCGTGTGAGTCAGCTGGCAAAGTCCAGATACACTTTCATAAAGTGACTAGTGAAAGGTCGTCTGGGGCAATGATGAAGAATCGGGACATCATTAAAAACACTCTTTACATGATCAATGAAATGACAGATTTCATTGATGTGGTTGGAACCAAGATAAATGCAGATCATAGCATCACAGGCTTGGCCATATAAATGTGAAATGTATGAAGTTTCTACCATCACAAAATAAACTTCAGGATTTGAAATATGAAAATTTAGATTTTTTTGAAGATTGTGTGTATTATAAATAGAAGAAAGTTTCTTTTCCAAAGGTGGGTCAAAGGAGAAGTCAAAGAGACTTAAGTTAGTGCATACTGATATATAGAGTCCTACGTTAGTTCAGTCCATTGGAAATTCTCATCACTTTGTCACGTTTATTCACGGTCACACTAGAAAGATATGAGTTTACTTAATGTAAGAATCTGATGTATGGGAAGTGTTTAAGAAGTGGAAGGTTATGTTAGAAAATGAGATAGGCTGAAGCTAAAGTGTCTTAGATTAGATATTATGGTCGAGTATCGTGCTGAGAGGTTTAGGAATTACCACACTTCAGAAGGGATTAGGGATGAGTTCACTACTCCAAAAAACCCACAACAGAATAGAGTGGTCGAGTGCATGAACAAAAACTTATGGAGTATACCAGAAGTATGAGGTTCCATGCAAGCTTGCCATGGAGTTCTGGGCAGAAGCAGTGAACAGTGAAACGTATTTGATCAACCGTGGTACATCAATAGCTTTGAAGAAAGGATTACCTAAAGAAACCTACAACAACAACAACAACAACAACAACAAAGCCTTAATCTCACTACGTGGGGCGGCTACATGAATCATTTTTCTCCATTGCGTCCTATTTAGTGTCATATTTTCATTTAGTTCTAGTAAATTAAGATCATTTTTAATACAA
>NW_018223334.1:81350-84069 GCF_001263595.1 Phalaenopsis equestris
TTACAATCTTTACAATCACGACGATCTCTTCTTCTCATAAGAAGATAATCAATTTGTGTTTTATTAGATCCACTCTTATAAGTAATAAGATGTTCATCCCTTTTCTTGAATAAAGTATTAGTAATAACAAAATCAAACGCTAAAGCAAAATCTAAAATAACTTTACCTTCTTCATTAGTTACTCCAAAACCGTAGCCACCATGAATATTTCTGAAATCTTCTACCACTCTACCGACATGTCCATTTAAATCTCCTCCAATAAAAATTCTTTCTTCAAGAGGTATCATTTGTATTAAGTCTTCTAAGTCATTCCAAAATTTATCTTTAGACTCTGTATCTAAACCTATTTGAGGAGCATAAACACTTATAATATTAAAAATCTTAGTATCAATGATAATCTTAAGGGCTATAATTCTATCACCAACTCTATTAATTTTTACAACATTATCTTTCAAACTCTTATCTATAATTACACCTACACCATTTCTAGTGCGACTCTTACCAGAATACCAAAGTTTAAAACCTAAATTATCAATCTCCTTAGCCTTTTCTCCCACCCACTTAGTTTCTTGAATACATAAGATATTAATTTTCCTATGAATCATAATATCAACTAATTCCATTAATTTACCATTGAGAGTGCCTATATTCCAAGATCCTATCCTAATATTAGTTTCATTAGTTTCATGGACTAACTTCTTTACCCGCATTCGCCCGTAATGTGGGAACCCTTGCTTATTTAACACTACACCCGCGCCCGGGTGTAGTGGCCCTTGCACACTTTTCACTGTATTCAGGCTATATAGCGCGTCGCTTCCAGGGGACGCCCTAGCACTTACACAATGATCAAAAGGATTCATGTCATGATTTCACCGACAAGTTTTACGCTGGCTGTCGATTACCTAATGCAACCCTCCACTTTTCGACAAGTTTACCTAAAGAAGCCTAAAGTGACAAAAAAGAAACTCACTTGAAGACATTTGGTTGATTTGCATATGTACATGTTGATGCAAAGTCCAGAAGTAAACTTGACTCGAAATTTGTAAAGTGCACTTTCATTAGGTATGAACCAAATGAATTTGGGTACAAATTCTGAGACTATTAGAATCAAAAGTACATTAGGAGTATGAATGTCACTTTCAATGAAATTAAAATGTAAATGGACAATATCATAACTTAGGATTGACCGTCAGTTACTTATGAAGGGTCCAAGTAGGTTGAGATAGAAGATACTGGTAATCATGATGAAGGAGAAAGAAGAAGTGTTCAATCAGATGAAGCACAGAAAGTTTCTCAAACATCTGCTACTTAAGTCGGGAGGTCCAACAGAGTTACTCGATTGACACAGATGTATTCTCCTTCTTTGTATTATTTTTTGCTAACAGATAGTGGTGAACCAAAGTGCTATGATAAAACTACTCAAGTTGAAGATTCAAAGAAGTGATAGTTTATCATGGATGTCAAGATGTAGTCTTTAATGTAAAATCAGACATGGAATTTGGCAATATTACTAGATGACAAAAGAGCTTAACACAACAATTGAGTTTACAAGCTGAAAAAAGAGTTAGATGGAAACAATTGCTATAAGGAAAATCTTATTATTAAAGGAATTCAACAAAAAGAAAGAGTGGGCTACACCGAGATTTTTTCTCTTATGATGAAGTTGATAATTGTTAGAGTTATGCTGGCAGCAAAGGATGGCATACCCATGTCAAACAACTGCATAACCATGTCGCGGATTCGTTTCTTCCACGTTGTCTTCTCGATTAAATGAACTGATTATGCCTCTTCTAAACATATCTACGTTGTCGAAACAATTTTCTTTGGATTCGGTTCATAAGTTTTGATTTGAGCGATGATGGTTATAATCTCGCATGTGTTATTTCTCGACAGGATTTCTCCATGAAGGTGAATTGTTGAGTAGGAGATTTTGGTGCAAGGGCTTTCCATTCTGAGGTTGAGAGGAAAGTTTGGAACGAAGTTCTGTAAGTTCCAATGACTATAGAAAGAAGATTTGAGTGCATATATTTGTACGTTTTTCTCATTTATAGTGAAGTTTTGGTGTGGTATAGCTCTATAATTTTTTCTCGTTCTCAAATTTCTCTACGTTAAACTCTGATATACTTTTCTTAAATTACCTTATTGTGTTTTTGTTCAATTTTTTGCTCTGGATTTTTCGAATCGGTGTTCTATTTTTCAGGTGATGATTTCTATTGTGAACCAATCGAAGCCCCAAACAATTCTCAATCCCAACAAAATTCCTCAACACTATTATTTTGCAATGAAATTTGTTTTCTTATGAATACAATTCTTCATCCATGATATAGACTTATAACTACATATCTCAGTTCATGAAAGAATGGTGATGAATAGTTCCACTATGAGGAATCCCTTATAAAATATCCATTCTAATTTCAATGTCTAACAACCACGGAGAAAATTTATTTAAAAAATCCTTTAAGAATTCTTATAGGGAATTCCATATCTCCATGCATATGAATGGTGATGAATAGTTCCACTATGAGGAATCCCTTCTAAAATATCCATTCTAATTTCAATGTCTAACAACCACGGAGAAAATTTATTTAAAAAATCCTTTAAGAAATTCTTATAGGGAATTCCATATCTCCATGCATATGAACTCCATGATAACAGCCCTCGTAATGTGCCAATGAACCCCGCCAACCAACAGGCCACTGCTTGTGGCATATATATATAT
>NW_018223334.1:84276-85193 GCF_001263595.1 Phalaenopsis equestris
TATATATATATATATACCCATTCAAAAATGAGTACAAATAAGATTTGTGTCCTAATGACCCCAAAAAAGCCTCAATATCAGAAAAATTTATTTCATACATCTCCCTTTCTTAAGGAATAAGAAAAAAACATGCGAACTAATACCATTCAAAGTTCGGTTCAAGGATATTTCTTTCAATAGATCAAAAGACAAGTAGAACAAAGACAAAAAATTGTTCCTTTTTCCGCAGTCACAAAGCCAATCGTCAAACTATATCACTGGCATTAACATAAGTAAAACCGACACTAAAAGATACCTAAATCCAGCAGAGATGACAGTGAAGACCCCGATGATTTTCTCCTGCAGATTTCTTTCAATAAGTCATCTTTAAGCTCCAAATTTAAGACATCATGGACAACAAACAAGGAGCGACTGTCACAGATTCCTACTACTCGAAGCGCCAAGCCCTTTTCAATCAATTATAAAGATATGAATGAAGAGGATTGAAATGTGAACATTCTTCATTTTTTTTTATTAAGGATAAAAGTGGAAGACAGTGCCTGCTTCGAATGGAGAGAACGGCAGGCAACGATGTGAGCGAGAAGCTGCCGGCCGACGCCACCGCAGCCCATGAGAAGAAGGGGAATGCTCTTCATTTACGACGAGCCGAACAAGAGCGAGTCTAGGCTAGCTGATGTTTGGATTTCGAACAAAATATGCGTGTTCGGCTGCTTCTGTTCACAAAATTTTCCTTTTAACAATCTTAGTGGCGCAATTCTAAAATGTTAAGGATTGTGATTAGATTTAAATCTTATTATTTATATTAAAATATTTTTAAATATAATATAATATATTTTTATTTTATTTTCTTAGTTAATAATTTTAATTGATTATAAATATTTGTATTCTTGTAGTCAATTAATTTTTTTTAAGAATAA
>NW_018223334.1:85936-99964 GCF_001263595.1 Phalaenopsis equestris
TGCCCTTGGTCTGTATGGAGTGATTTGGTCGATATGGCACATCTGTCGATCCTTGGCCCCTAACGAGAAACCTCCGAGCATCTCTAGGATAGTTGGAGATGTCATGGAATCATATCTTTCCTTGGGGTCAACTCTTCTGTGGCGGTTGGCTTTGATGTCACTTTTGTCTCGTTCTTGGTTGAGTGGTTCGTTCTTGTATCCTCTAGTATTATTTTGTCTGTATCATGGTTCAGTAGGGTTTGACATTGTTAGCATAGCTTGGACAGCTTCACTCAATCAATATAAGTAGGTCTGATGATCTTCCATTAGTGGGCCCACCTTCATCGTACTCTTCCCTTTGGATTGTTAGTTCTCCTCAAGATTAACATTGACACATTTTTATGTTCATATTTAGTTAATTGATTCTCTTGCTTTTTTGAGTCTTATAAAAAAGCAAATTTTATTTATTATTTAATTAATGGCTCAAATAATTAAACTCCTTTTATTTTTATGTCTTGGTTCTTATCAATAAGGCGTGGTTGGACTCCTTTCATTCGTCATTTTCTCTGTGACACCTCTCATTTGAGTTGGTCGGTTTCCAGGTGTTATGATGGAGAACGTCTCAAACCTCTCAGGTGACATCCCCTATAACGATCTGCTCCGTGTTGCCTTCGGGAGACCAAAAAGCCGAGATCGCCTAAGAAGGTGAAAGGAAGAAAAAGTCATCATTAAGAAGACAAAAATATTTGCAACTGCACTAGCAAATCAGGTGAGGTCATTTGGTTTGTTCCTGTGCAATAAACAGAGGAATGTTCAACCGATCGACCCGACCTAACCTTCGATCTGACTACTTTTACAATGCAAGATCTGCATGATCGAACATGATATACGGGAAACTGCTAATACTATGTCGATTACAGCATCTGAGCTCTTGGGTATGGAGTGCATCAATCTTATTCGCTTTAATTTTTTATGAAGTTATTTTTCTTTACATTGCCAAAAGATTGGAGTATGTCAATGCATCAGTGCAGGCAAAAGTCAAAGGCTAAGACGCAAAAGTTGAAGCGTTAAACATGTAAGACAAGATTACTAACCTGGAGGAAGATGTCGTGGAGCTAAGGGACCACGTCGCTATCCTGGAGGAGAAGGTAGAGGCTGGCTCGGATGCAGCTCACGGAATGTGTTGGGACTTAGATAAAGTGAAGGCCGACCCACTCTAGTTTGATCAACAATTGAGGTGTCCATATTTTGGGCCATTCATATCCGACGGCAGATTTGTTTTGGATAGGCTTTTCCAATCCGGTTGCATGTCTCCAGAGAACATTAAAAAAAAAGTCTTAACTCTTTTTATGGTGATCCTTAATTGTGTAGTACATACATGTATATGACTCGAAATTTGTGAATCGATTCAACTTATGAATAAAAGATGGAAAAGCATTTTTGTGTTCGGCCATACCGTGATTCTTTGGTAGTGTAGTCTTGTGTAAGTCCCCTGGTGTCACGAGCTCGATCCCGACTGAGTACATCTGCCTTGCAATGCGGAATCGAGTGGTTAGGCACATGACTGGTCGGGGTCTCGTATCATAACATATGGACATTTTTTAATATATATGTATATACATATATATATATGTGTGTGTGTGTGTGTGTGTGTGTGTGTGTGTGTGTGTGTGTGTGTACATAAATATATATATTATATACGGAATGATCTTGTGATTTGTGCCTGATAGTGATGACTATTCATTCTATAATTGTAAGATTGTTCTCTGATAGTTTACTGAGTTACCGTTCGGCTCAAGTCCTACACTTACCATGTCTAGTTCGCTCGATTAGGTCATTGCCTTGGATGGGTTGCACCATATGTCATACGTATTAGTTTGATCTTGTTGCAGTCTTTGTGGGGATAACCATCTTGATTAGTTCTTAGGGTGATTCATTAGCCACCCATCATGTATCTTGTCACTAATTGGTAGGTAATCTCACTGCATGAGCATTGTGTATTGGATTTTGATTTATCGATCGGACGTGGCCCATCGTTGTCAATTTTTTCCACACTGGTGGAATCATTATTAGCCTGTTGGTTTGAATTCCTTGAGTGTTGGTCAGATTTTGATGAGGAGCCTTTTTAAAGACTTTTGAACACTAGAAAATTATGTCATGATCATCTTCTTGAAATCAATAAAATATGTGATTAGTCATGGTGGTAGCCTGTTGAACCATCTAAGGGTTGACCCCCTTAGCATGGCAAAGAAAAGATGACACTTCAATGCATTGTTCATCCTAAGAAGGCACAAGTTTGATACAAAGGAAGTGATATGGTCGACCAGATCTGATCGACTCTTATAGGAATCAAATGTCAAAATCTTGGATCATTCTAGTGCCCTGGCCTCTGAAATTTTTCTTGAGAAAACTTTCTTGGGTTGACAGGACACCTCATACACCCAAACCAATGTCGATTGATCAGTGCTGAGCCAACACTATCAAAGTATTGGGACTCACCTTCCCTCTCCAAAGTTGAAAGGGCTCTTATGTAAATGTGTGTCAAAATGTCTTGTTAGGTTTTTGTTCTTCCTACTGATTTAGCACACATCTGATCAATTCCAACATCTGTTATATCATAATTTAGACTACTAGATCACAAAATCTCAGTCGCACTTCATGTTACTTGTTTCTCAATCATGGGTTTCTTCAACTTGAGCTTCTCCTCTTCTTATTGGTGGCACAATCTACACTTAGTGCATTTTTTTAGGATGTTAAACTTTGACCTTTTAATGAATCATACCAAGGGAATAGATCGTTAGTAAGGAGAAGGAGAGAGAGATAGAGAGAGAAGTAACATTGATGGATAGTAATATGTTGTATCAATTGTGTCTTATACATAAAATATCTTCCCTATTTATAAGGTAGATGGTACAATATTGCGATGTTACATTTTTTTCCTTACTTTAAAGGTGTCCATACTGAGGTATTTTTGGTCTTTTATATGGGTAACCTTGTTGTTTGGTTGCTTTCTAGCTTGACTAGCTAGGCTTATTTGGCTTTAGGTTGGCAAGATTAGCTCAACAGGTTGAAGTCCTCTTAGTTGGTTGAGTTTGGATGATATGAATCAACTTAGTTATTTGAGATTTGTTAATAAGGATCAGCTAAGTCGATACAGTCTAGTTATCAATCCTCGGCTCTTAATGAGGAGCCTCTAAAATGGTTAGAGATGTTAGAGATGTTAGAAAACTAGATCTTTCCTCGGATCAAGTCTCTTATGGTGGTTGGCTTTGATATCCTTTAATTTATTTCTGGTTAAGTGGCTTGTTCTTATGTCCTCTAATCATTTTTTATTTATTTTATGGTTTGGTTGTGTTTGACATTGTTGCTCTGGCCCGGACAACTTCTCTAGGTTAGATAAGTAGGCCTCATAATCTTATGTCAGTTGACCCACCTTCGTTGTACTATTCCCTTTTAGATTGTTAGATCTTCTCGGGTTCAACATTGTCACATTTTTTTATGTACACAACTTTAAATATTTATTATTGTGTATGTTTAAAGTACACTGATTTGGATTTGATAGCTTTGGATGGGACAGGTTTCAATGGATCAATTCAGCAAATGTAAAAAATATGCCATTTGACACAGAACAAACTACCTAGCTGACCAAACTGAGAAGGTCGACTGAACAAGTAAATGAATAGCTCATCAACGTAGAAGCAAGCAAGAAAGATGATCTAGCAAGAAAGGATTTGGCTATAGCAATGTATTGGGACCAACAGTAGAGACTCTCAAGAGCATTATCAACATTTTACAATGTAACATCTATTTGTTATAAATATGAGAACAATGACATATAAAGTGAACCTTTTTTGTGAAAGCACAAGGGGATTACTAGTATTAACCTCCTGAGACTCCTGTCTTTAACTATTTCTTTCTCTCTCTCTCTCCCCTCTTACATTATATTCCATGGGTGAGATTCATAAACAAATCTAGGTTCAATTCCTTAAAGAGTGCAATGAGAGTGGGTCATGCCACAAACAAGAAGAAGAGCTACTCAAGGAGAAGAACCCAAATCTCGGGATATTATCGACGACATGACTTGTACTTGTGAGTTTGCGACTCAACAGAAGAGCCCAAGAAATAGATGTTGGAGGCAATTATAGGCACTCTTGCCCATGAGAGAGTCTAACTATAATGACCAACAATGCATCAACACTTAGGTAGGATGACCGCCATGAATAATAAAAGAATCCCCAAACAAGTTCAAGACACGCACTACCTAAATTGTGCAAGTTTTATGTCATCCAACCATTGGAAATATGAATGCATAGAAGTGTAACAAAAAAATGCCCTCCCGAACAAATATCTGGAGCTGATCCTTTGAAACACATCAAATTTTCCAAATATAGAATTATTTCGGGGATGGCTGGATTGGACCAACTATATCGCCTCTTTTGAGCTGACCATATGCTTATTGACAAGCAACGATACACTGAAGTATCACCTATTTTTCACAAAACATATAGAGTCAACCCTCCCTTGGTTTAATGATCAAAATTTGAGAGTAATTACGTCCAACACATATTTCAAAAGAATTTTTGCAGCTTAGTTCTCCAATGTGAAGAATATTCAAAGAAAATTTGAAGCACTTCTACAACTATGCCAAGGGCCAGACGAATCCTTGCATGCCTTCATAACTTACTTCCAAAGAGAAATTTTAAATGTCCTGGAGTTCGAACCTACAGTCTTGCATGCTGACTTGACATAAGTCTCAAAGAAGGCCTATTTTCTATTCCTTGGGCCTTTAATGGCCTAAGAAGTTGGGCAAGCTATTTAAACATGCCAAAAATCATATATTTGTCAAAGAATATATTTCTCCCCAACCCACCAAAGAAAGGGTCACCCAGTCAACCCTCATAAAAAAGAAGCGATGACAAAGGAGACTGAGGATCAAGGAAAAATATACATCTGCCCGCTAGGACCCACTTTGAAAAGTGGAAGTCATCCCCAAAATACCAAATAATAGAAAATATGTTTCAATAGAAAAATATGTTTACTACAAAGATTTATTATATCTTCTATGATGGGTGAATAAACATGAAGAAAGGAGGCTGCCACGATCGACCCACAAACTTTCTAGATCTACACTACTAAGAGTCTTGATGAAAGAAATAAAGGAAGCCTTCCAGAATAAAGAAATTTTCAAAAAGTCACCACCAACTAAGACCCAAAGAAATACTATGTATATCATAAAAATCATGAATAAGACATATAGGAATCTCAAAACCTTTATAACTTGATTAAGGGACTAATTAGGTTAGGAAGTTTAAGGAATTTGTAGCACTTGAGGAAGTGACATAGAAGGAGAAAAAATAGTCAAAATAAACCTCAATGAATCCACTCGGGTTCAATCAATCCATATCGTGGATGTCGTGCTCCCCATACTCATTGGAGGTAATGAAGTTGTTTGATGGATCAACTTATAAAGACTGCTAAAAAATTTTCTCAGCAACTTGAAATGCCTTACTACGCCCACTAATTTACTTCACAGATGAAGGCTTGCACGCTGATGCGGGTGGATTTGTTGTGTATTGTTTTTGTAAATATTTTTTTCAATATTACAAAGCACACACATGACAATACTAATAATAAATATACAATTCAAATCTAAATAAAAAAAATTTTAGTAAATATAATTTTATCTTTTAAAATCTTAATATTACAAAGCACACACATGCCAAACCCGTAATAATAATGCAAGTATACGTATTACTCAAGTAATAAAGGGCTCTAATGAAGTTCTATATATCAATCCCACAGGGAAGTACCAACCAATGGTGAAGTGATAACCATATAGGGAGATATGGACTAATCATGGGTGTGTTGCTCATGCACGGTCGGTACCATACACTGGAATGACCATGAACTTGACACTTAAAGAGGGAATGGCCTTTAGACCAATGAGAATATTGAAGAGGTTCCCTCCTTCGAAGAAGAGGCACATAATTTTTTTTTATTAAGTTTGGATTTTGTTACATGACTAAGAAATAAGGTTGTCAACTTGCTTCTTCTTTCTAAGAACACTAAGATGCCACTGACTAAACATTGATTTGATGGCTCAATAGGTAAAATAAAAGATGAGATCAATTGTAATCATCTTGGTGAATCCAATACATGAAGAAGTACAATTTCTGCAAGAAGCTAGATATGTAAGTGAGATATAATATCAAGACTAGATCGCCAACATATTCATGATCCAAAAATTGAATGATAAGTGTTGAATGTGTGTCAATTTTACTTTTCTAAATGCCACCTGCCCAAATCATAATCATCCCCTATTGAGGATCAGTGAGATCATGGATTCAATCATTGAGCCTTAAATCATGAGCATCCTTGATGCTTTTTTAGGCTATCACAAAAAAAAAATGCTTCTGACCGATGCAAAGAAAATGACATTCATCATGACAAAGTGTTTAATGCTACAATTTAAGCTCTTCAGGCTAAACAATGCAGGGGCGACCAACCAACACTACATAGATATAATATTTACTAAACAAAGAGGAAAAATATTGAGCAATGTGGATGATGTGTTAGTTAAAAGGAAGACACATTAACAGTAGATAAAGGACCTAAAAGAAAACTTTAAACCTTATTAAAATATATAATGAAGCTTAATCCTCTCAACCACACATTCAACGCTGTCATTCGTCAAACTAGAAATTGTCGGTCGATAGAATGGATATCCCGATGCCCAATTTTAAAAGATGTTTAATATATATATATATATATATATATATATATATATACAAGACCAAACCAATCTCACAATTAAAATAGTTTAAATAATCGACAACAATACCGCAAGCAATATACCTACTTCGAAGGATAAATACACTACTTGCAGGTGGTGCTCAATTAAATAAACTAAAGAATTTGTGACATTCATTTTAGTCTGCAAAAAATTATTTTTATACTAAAACTATTTGTGATATTCGTTTTAGACTAAAAGTTTATAAACTCAGCTTAATATAAACTTTATGAACTCAATTTATATTAAGCTGAGTTTATAAAGTTTCTTATAAGGGTAAGCCTTTATTATTAATTACATCTTAAATGACTGAAATCACTTAAGAAAACCCTCAATTTAGATCATAAAATCATGCCTTTAAGAATTTCCAAACGTAGGCCTTTTCAAAGATCAGACAAAGAGGTGTGAAATGGGAAAGGCTCCAATTTGGAACATTTTATTTTGGAATCTAATAGAAAGAAGAACTAGGGGATGCCATAGATCCTAAGGAGAACTTCAGTGACTTCCCAAGCTATCTTATAGTTTGGCTTCAATTTCATTGAGAACATATTGAATGTTTTATCATGCTATTTTTTATTATATATGTCTTATATTTGCATGACATAATCATAAAAATAGTCTGAAAGATAGGAGGATTTAGGTCATGACAAACGACAACCTCAGAATCCTAAAATGACTTAAGGCTTAAATTGCACAACATGATTGTATAAAGACTTGAAGATAAATTTGAGGATTTTTTTTGCACTAGGCAGACAATCTCGAAGTCATATGGCTTGTTGTTTAATTTTAAGGAAGGATTTTTTGTTGTAGATCATCATGTTGCTGCAGATTCATTTGCTCTCTCAAAGTTGTTCTTCTGTGCATCCTTGTTATGTTGCCCATAGCATTAGCTCCAAGCTCCTTGGTGAAGTAACAACCTTAAATTCTAAGGTTTAAAGGTTTAAATGGAAACTCCAATTTAATCATTTAGGGGGGGGGTTAAAGTTGATTAGGGCAACACTGGTTAAGATCTCATGGTTCCCTTCTTTTGGTACCAATATTTTCTTTTGAATTTACTTAGCTTAAGAGAATTGTTAGGCTCATTTAAACCGGGGAGTTCTCGTTAACAACCGCGGGTTACCTCCTTCGAGGGACTCCCATAAATTCAAAAGGACATGTTATTTTGTTGTTGTATTTCAAAGGATTTATGGTTAACTTTGAAAGAGTTTAATTTAATTTTGAAAATTGTTGATTAATTTTGAAAAGTTGTTTTGTTTCGAAAAGGTTTGTTTTAATTTGCCGGTAAAGTAAGGTTTACAACCAAACGTCATAATATTTGAAAGTAAGAGTAGATTGCAGTAAGTAAAATGACATAAATTAAATAAAACTGTAAAAGCATATCTGTCATCTTCTCGCTGCTCCCACTGAAAGATTAGTTTTTGCAACATATATATAATTTTGCAGATATTTAAATAAAAATTGCAGAAAAGGAAAATAGGGAAGAATGTTTAAACTACCCCTAATAAGTTTTGTGTTGCAACCTGATGGTTTCCTAGAAGTTTAAATGGATAATTTTCTTGAGCAAAGAATAATAGGTTCATTTGTCCTCCAAAATTTTCCAAAAGATCGTAAAGGAGTTCGGAGCCTAACCTCCAACAACCTTTCAAATCCTTTGAAACATTCCGAGTTCATTTAAACTTATTATATTGTTCAAGTAATCATCTGAAGTTAAGATTGATCAAAATACCCTATGCTCAGTAAACTTGATTTTTTAATTATCTCATGAGAGGGGTACTTAATTAGTCATTTAGTGTTTCACTTAAAAGTTATATAAATGGGTACCCTTGAGGGTAAGATTAGGTTATTAAGACTTTTATGCCTATAATTAAGCCTGAGTTTGTAGTGTTTGCAAAACGTTCACAATTAGTTATATTTCTTTCCTAAACCTCATCAAGCAAATTCAAATTTAAGCCTAATTCACTACTAAGCCCTTAAGACTTATGTGCAAAGATAAATCTCAGAATTTTAGGGATATTAAATTATATGGTATTTTAATCCTTATCAATGATTATGATAACACTCAAACATCAACTAGGGTTTTTAAATTAGTGAATGGTCATCTTCCAAAATCTAACCCCTCACTTAAGGATCATTTAATTTAATTAACTCCTGAATTATAATAATTGCACAAAATTACAATTTTATTTTTATTATAGCAACGTGAGGTACTGGTTTCTACCATTTAATCCCCTGTATTTCAATCATCCAACAGAGTTTATTATGAACAAAATTACCCATTTACCCTTAATCAATCCTAAAATTTAATTAAGAAAAAAATTTTAAATTACCATTTTGCCCTTATGGTTCCTCACTTCATAACTTATTAAATATGACTCAAATGACTTTGAAATTTTTATAGTACCCCCTCATGGGTCAAATAAAATATCAGAGGAGAACATGTGATTTTTCAAAATTTAATTTAATTTAAATAATTATTTTATTCAAAAATAGGGATTTTCCAAGTTAATTCATTTAATCAATCAAACAAACTATCTATAAAATTACTGGAGGTTCACCCAGGCCAGAGGACCACTAGGACCAATTTTCATAATTTTTCAAATTATATTGTAATTATTAGATTTATTTTATGATTGTGAGTATTAATTAAATATAAAAATATTATATAAGTTGAAAATTAACTTTTACATTTTTATTAAATGTCTCTAAGTTCAAGGAACCTAAAGAAATAAATTCTATATTTTTGTTATTTTTATCTTATTTATTATAATTATTTTAGTGCAAAATTATGAAAAATTCATTTTTAAGAATTTATAAATTTATAACCTTATTTATAAATTTAAAAAAAATATATTTTTTAATTGCTCCAAAGTGATCAAGAGACCAATTGTGACATTTTGATATATTTTTCAATTTTAGTGACTTTTTTCATTATTTTAATTATTTTAATTATTTAAAATTTAAAATATACCTAAAAACAAATATTTATTTTAATTTTAATTTCATTTTTCTTAAGTGTCTCTGATCACAAGGAACTTAGAAAACCACTTTTTATAATTTTTGACTTTTAATTTAATGACTTTTAATTTAATTTTTATAACTATTTTATTGCAAATATCAAATTTAGCTTAGAAAACCAAGTTTAGTGGGTAAATTAATTAAAAATAATCTCAAATTTTTACAAAGGATTAATGTGTATTTGTTACAGTGTGGAATGATTTTTGTTAAGTTTTTAATATTATTCTATTTATTTTAATTTTAATGAGTTTTTAGGATTTAATTAACTATATTATATTATTAATTATATTATTTTACATAAATATTAAAACTTGATTTATATTTTTCCTAGAGTCCCCTGATCATAGTGAACCTACCAAAACAAGTTTTGTATTTTTTTTATTTATATTTTAATTTTTATTATTTTTTAATATAACAGAGGTGATTTATTTTGAAAATTAGGACTTCCACACTTCGAGGAGTTCTCTGACTTTGGAAAAATCAGAGAACGCACATAAGAACAAGAAGTTTAAACCCCCAAAATATTAAGCTGTGGTGATTAATATTTATTTAATTAAAATTAAGAGATTACAGAAATTATTTAATTAATTAAAAATAAAATATAAGTCAAATAAATTTAATTTTTTTTCACATTTTTCTCCTCTGTTCACTGAGTAACAGGATATTTTCTTTAAATTTTATGATTCTTCTATGCAAATATATGAATTTTCTAAGTTCTAGGCATCAAATAAAAAAAAAATCCCTATTTTTCTAACTATCCAGCTCAGTCGTCGCTTCATCTTCATCCTCTCTGCATCACCACATGTTGTTGTGCTACTAGACGTCGCCGTCTGACTCAGTCGCCAAGAATCTCCGCGTTCACGCACCGCCTTCTCATTTATCCACCTAATAAACTAGGAAATAGATGAAATCCATTCATCGTCCCCGATCAGCTTGAACTGAGAGCCATCCACACTAAATCGCCTCAATCTCACTTGATGCTCAACGAAATTAAGCTTAGGAGAAAATCAATTGATGCTTAAATAGAGGGAACTAGGGCTGGAGAATGGTGGGGATGAACTTCTCTTGGTTGCTAGGAGGTTTGGGAAAATTTTGGCAGAATTTTTTTAAGGTTTGAGCATATATATTTTCTTGGTCGTGGGGGTGGTCTTATTTATAAAGGGGGTTTTGGTGGCTAACAGGGCATGCCATGGTGGCAAGGCAGCTACTTAGGCGGAGGGAGAAGTGCTCCAGCTCCAGTGGCCAGTGGGGCTTAGCCAACTCAAGGGGGGTTTAATTTTGGGTTTTAAGCTTTGGGGACTTCTCAGCCATGGTGTTTTTCGACAGCTGTGGTGCTGGCCGGCTAGGGTCAGGACACCTCTAGGTTCAGGAGAGCCAGGGGTGCTGTGAAGCCAATTAAATTTGGTTCAATGGTGACTCCAAGGTGGAAATCCAATGGGAAATTTAGTTTTGGGTAATTTAGGCTAGGTTGGGTCTAACCCCTTGGTCCAAGGGTTGAGTTTTGTTCCCTGATTGTGAGGGTGCTTGGATTGACCCCACGAAAGGTTTGAGTGAGCTTAGGTGGTTGCTTGGGCATGGGGCAAGAGTTTAAGTGTTTCATAGATGGGGAAAGTTCAAGTGAAGGAGGAAGAGGGAGTGGTCACCTCCATTGCCGAATTTGGCAAAATTGACTTTGGAATGGCCATGGAAGGCTTTATGATTCATGCCATGATGTGTATGGGGCCATGAAAAGATTCATGCAAATGACAATATTAATTTTTATGAATTTTGGGAAAAAATCATCAAAAAATCATGCCATGATGCTTAGTTTAGATAAAGAGATATGTATGTATGGGGAATTTGGCATGATGCTATGGTGAAATGATTTAGATACCATGGGATGGTGAAGATTGAATTTTTTTGTCATGTGGGCTCAATTTGGGCTTTTAGGATTTTACAAAATTGGCTTTTATAAATGCACATGGGTATGGGCCTTTAACTAGCACATGATGATTTTAATTTTTAAAATTGATCATGGTCCAATCAAATGGATTTGGAATTATTTGAAATTGAATTTAGATATGTTGAATTTGATGTGAATTAGAAATAGAGGCATTTGATTGATCATGAAGTTTAATTTGGGGAATTTTGGATTTTGGGTCAATTTGAGGCAATTCACTTGGACTTGGATTTACAGTTTGGAATTGGGTTTAATTAGGCTCTAATTTGGTTTCAATTAGATTATTACATGATGAATTTGAGTTTAGAATCGAAATTGAGGAGTTTTGAGATCAATTGGGGGCAAATTGGGGTGATTTGGGGACTTTAGGCATTTAGGGGCAATTTGGGGATATTGGTAAAAATGGATATTGGTAAAAATGGGTCAATTAAATGGGTCAATTTGGTCAAATTAGACCCAATGGATGATCAATAATTGGGTTTAAGAATGTTTGCAATGATATTGGAGGATTTGGGAATTTTTGGGCCCCCAAGGGCAATTTGGTAATTTTGACAAATTTGGGGGTATTTTGGGAATTATAAAAATTTTGGGATGTTTTGGGTAATTTGGTTGGCATGAAATATTTCAAATGATTTTTGAAAAAAATTGAGGGGTTTGGACCAACCTTGGAATTTTGGGTGCCAGGGGCAATTTGGTAATTATGAGAAAATTTAGGGCTAAAAAGGCCAAAATTGGGTAATTGGGAAAGGTTGAGGTTTGATGCAAATGTTGATCAATTACCCTCATGATAAAATGAAACCAAAGAAACCCTACTTTGGATTCTCCATGTGTTGGTCTTATCCGCACTAACCAAGGACTAAGGGTTTGGGGGACCACCCACACAGGTCTCCAAAGAGGCAAGGGAACCAAACTAGACATGTGTAGGTTAGGGTTCAAGGTTGCAAGTGGAAGTGTGAAGTGCAGTATGTGCTAGACCAAGCCACATCACCCAGGGTCAATCCTAAGGCCAGACAGTCCTATGAGGAACTTCTCTTGAGCTCCTCCATATTGGCTCCACCTACTAACTGTTAGAGGTTATAACCAACATGTGGAACTTCAAGATGAGCAAAGAAGAGTTTGAAATTTCTATTGGTGAGGGTACTATCATTAGTCCTTCAGGAATAGTCAATAGGAAAGTCCTATGGCTAGATCCTAGGCTCTTAAGTAAGAAAAGCTAGACCTCAACCAAAAATGAGGTCAATAAATGGACCCCCAATAGGTGTGGTGTGTTGGGCAAACACACTGCACGTATTGACCTTGACTGACAAGATGAACAAACCAACACAACTGCCTAAGCCGGCGAGCTCGGAGCAGACAAGAGAAAAAATGTGAAGAAAGTTTCCGCTGGGGAGTATACTGGGACTTTTTGATTAAGCCTCGAATATCAAACCCACAGAGAAAACTTGACAATATGCACTTTACAAAATAAAAGAAATTAGATAGCAAAAATTTACTTAGCAAAATATTCTTACTTAAACTAGAGATGCTATAATAGGAATGAAATTTGATTATTTTTGTAATTTTTTTGATAGTTTAAATAAAGTAAGCAATTAATTAAATTAACTAAATACTTGCAAGATGAATTAAATATAAATAAAATATATTTTTCCTTATTATGAATTAGTAATAAGTATTAAAATTATGTTGTCGAAGCATTATAATTGTGCTGTGCCAAATAGGAGCAAATATTCTTTACCCTTACTAGAGATGCTATAAAGAACATTGACTAATATATAGTTTGAATAGTTTTGAAGACTAGTTAGGTAGGGAAGCTACTAGCTCTCACTCTAGAGTTACCTCTTCTCCCTCCACCTGAGGCTAACATCTCGTATAAAAACCTAAAATTATAAATCAAATTGGGTGCTTTAGTCTTTCACTCTAAAGTTCTTTAATTCTACATCCATGAAAGTTTATTTCCCAATTTATTTGCACTCAGGCTCTGTTTGGGAGCACTTTTTAGGTGCGGCGCGGGCATTCACCGTAACTTCTCGCGAAAGTTATGCGTTTGGTTCGCGACTTTGGGCATTTAGGCGGCGGCAGCGGAGCGAAAGCGGGCCGCGGCATTTCTATCGCGTCTCCCGCTTTCGACCTAAATTTTTATCCTTTTCCCTGTATCTACCCTCGGTGATTCCCGCTGCTTCCCCGCGTCTAACCGTCCTCCCTAGGTGATTCCCCGTTGCTTCCCTCGAGTCCCCTTCTCCTTCTCCTCTTTCGTCGTCCCTCGACCGACAGAGCTAAGGTAAGACAAGCCATTTTCTTCTTTTTT
>NW_018223334.1:100336-101292 GCF_001263595.1 Phalaenopsis equestris
TGTGATTGGGTTCTATCCATGTTTACTTGAATTGGTTTGTTGATATATGCGATGAGTTTCTTGGAGATCTGCTGGATCTGTATCCTATGGCAGATTCGGGATCAATCCATGTTTACTTATGGCAGATTTGCTGGATTTGTATCCTATGCTAGATTTGCTGGGATCAATCCTATGGTAGACCTGTTGGACCTGTTTCCTGTGGCAGATTTGTGATTGGGATCTATCCATGTTTACTTAGCTTGGCAAAGTGTAACAAATTGACATATATGAGTTTCCATTAGACCCATTCTTCTGTTGAGGAGGGGAGGGAGGAATTGATGCTAATCCATATGAATATCCAATGTTTTCGTTGGAATTATAGTTGCTATTTAGCTGGAAGCTGTTTAGATTATAATGGGTTTTCAAGAAACTTTTGAAGAATTCAAAATTGAGAATTAATTTTGAATTATGATCCTAAAAAAGTAAGTGTTATTCAGCAAAATAGCGAATTTTAGATGTGTAATATGTTGACACAATAATTATGTTATATTTACGTACATTCCCTAAGTTATATCAACTTTTGAAGAATTCAAAATTGAGAATTAATTTTATGCTTCTAAAATATATGTTTCTATATTTTTTAAAAACTTTCTATAAAGAAATAATATTTTGTTTGAAAATATGTAAAACATTTTTTAACAAAATTTTCTATAATTAAAATAGGTTTTCGAAATTACATAATATTTTTTAAAAATTTTCTATAAAGAAATACTATTTATCTGAATTTTATGTATATTACACTCAAATTTATACAAATAAACAAAAAATTAAAAACAATTTTAACAAACAAGGGCAGTATGGTCATTTTTACATGGAACAGCTGCCCTACAACATTTTTCCCGCAGCTGGACCAAACAGACAGTCAGCTTCCCCGCAGCTGCTTCCCCACAGCTGCTTCCTGGGGCAGGGGCGCGAGC
>NW_018223334.1:101356-115069 GCF_001263595.1 Phalaenopsis equestris
CCCCACAGCTGCGTCCTGGGGCAGCGCAGCTGCAGCTGAAAAGCTGAGAATCTGCAGCTGCGCCAAATAGAGCCTCAATCTCATGAACTACATTCTCATACATGAAATCAAATATGATTCTTACCATTTGTTGATTGAGACAATACAATCTCGGATCTTACATGTTCTCACAATAGGTATTAACATCTTAATTGGCCAAATTAAGAAGTAAATGAAGTACAAGGTTTAAAATCATCACAATTTATTCCAACATTAAAGTCTCTTACTTCACATAACTTCCTTTCAAATATTTCATTCCATATTGATCTTTCTTCTTTGATATTACAACAATTTGAGAAACCAAAATAGATATTGCATCAGAATCATGAATACTAGCTACTCTTTTTGGAGTTACCCTTTTAGAGTGCAATTAAAAATTATTAATAGTCATCTCTTCAATTCAAAAATATGCTTCATCGAATGGATTTGACATTAATGATCCACCAACAGCAGCGTCAAATATAGATTCGAGAGATCCAACTAATCCATTATAAAAAATTTGAATTATTGATCAATCTTGTAACACATTGTGCGAACACATCCTAAGGAGATCTTTAAATTGTTCCCAAGCTTCATTTATTGATTCTCCTTCAAACTGAAAAAAAATGTGATATCATTTCTAAGTTTAACAGTTTTTTATGGTGGGAAATATTTAGATAAAGAATTTTTGTGATAATTCTCTCCAAGTTCTGATAGACCAGATGTTAAAGATTTTAATCAGATCTTAGTTTTATCCCTTAACGAAAAAGGAGAAAGTATAAGTCTGACGACATCATTTGACACTCCATCATATTTAAATATTGCACACAATTCTAGAAAACTAGCAAGATGTAAGTTAGGATCTTGGGTCGGTGTTCCCCCAAATTAATTATTATGTACCATTTAGATAATAACAGGTTTAAGCTTAAATAAATTAGCAGCTACAACAGAGTTTTGTATACTCAAGTGAGTTTCTTCTACTGTAGAATTGACATAATCTCTTAAAGGAATTTGATGATGTTCATTTTCAATTCCTTGATTATTTAAATTGTTAGCCATTTTGTTCAAATTTTTTTATTCTTTTTCTTATTTTCAAATTTTTCTAAAAGTTATTTATAACTTTGAATCGTAAGGTACTAAACCTTCAAATCTTAAACTATGCATACACAAACACAAATAGCAATTAATATAAGCAAACACACTAAAATATTTAAAAAAATTTAATAAACAATAATTTTTCTTATTGTATGTTTTTCAATTCAAACAAGGTCTTCTAAATTTTAAATTAATTTACTGTTACTTCTCCGACAACGGCGCCAAAAACTTGTAGTGTATGTGAGGTTCTGTATGCACTGTAAATATCTTGCAATACTACAACACACACAACAACACAATTAGTAAATATGCAGATTAATCACAATAAAAATCACTTTAACTTCAGTATAAATACTTTAATACTTTAAAAACTTTAAGTTGTAAAACATAGTAATTACACAAGTATACATATCGCACAAGTAATAAAGGGCTTTAATGGAGTTCTAAGTATCGATCCCACAGTGAGGCAGAAATTCTAATGGTTATAATGTAAAACATAATATTCAAACTATAAAAACTTAAGTAAGAAAAACAAGTCAAAAGTAAGTTTAATGTATGCTAATGAAATGTACCTAAAAGAACTAAGTTAACTAAGCTGTTTTATAAACTTCAAAGCTAAATTTACTAAGACTAAACAAAGTTTTGTAACAAAGAGTTCAAATTTAAGAAAGCATCCTTACTCATTACAATGAGTTTATGGTTAGTGAAGTAATTAAAATCATTTAAAATTATATAAAAATGTATTGGGCCAAATAGGAGCAATCCTATGCTTTACCATCCTTCGAGTGCATAAAGAACATTGGCTAATCTAGAGTAAATTCATGATTAGGCTGGGAGGATACTGGCTCTCACTCCAGAGCTCCCACTTTCCCCTTGCCTGAGGGCTAACATATCACTTTAATTTCCAAACAATTAGACCAAATTGAGAATTTTAGTTTGTCACCCTAAAATCTCCAATTCTATGCCCATCAAAATATATTTCCTTATATATTTGCACTCAACCCCATGGACTAAATTCTCATCCATGAAATTGAATGTAACTCTCACCTTGATGTAGAAGCATAGCCCTTTCAGAGCTTAAGTTTCTCAACAAATTTTAACATTTCAATTGGCCAGATCGAAAAGTAATGAAGATCAGAGTTTGAATCATCACAATATTCTGACTTTTAAAATCTTGCACAATAATAATAATTCTTCACAAAACCTTATCTCATTGTAGGGAGAAGGATAAAGAAGACTGCTCAGAATTCATGAGGAAGATACAACATAACATGGATTTTATATATAAAAAAAAGTTTATAAAACAAAGAAAGGAAAGAACACAACTTATCTCACACTCCTCAAAAATCCCTTGAAGTTCCCTTTAAAGCACTTTCTCTCTACAATCACACTCAATTATCTCTTAGAAGTGTAATGAAAAAGAAATCTCTAACCTTCCCTCTTCTCTTACAACTCTAGAAGAAAATCCTCTCCACACACAAAACCTAATCGTAGACTCCTTTCTCCAAAGACTCCACACGACACATACAAAAAGACCTCACTAGACTTCTTAAGACTGGTGCCAGCCCCTCTTCTCCATAGAAATTCAAAAATCCCTCCTTATTCTCAAGAGACACACCTCTTCACACTAAGTGGCAAATTCCTTCATCCAAAAGACATATGTCTTCATTCAAGAGCCTTCCCCAAGTGTCTAGATGCATTGAAACACTCTATGGGGCGTTTGAATAACTTGGAGCCTTCTAGAACATCTCAAAAATAGTCAATAACTGTCAATAATCTATCCAAATCCGTCTCTGGAGCCTCTAGCGCCTGTTCTGGCACCTCTGGCACCTGTTTACTGGAGTTCAGCGCTCCTTTCTGGATACTGGCCCCTCTTCTCTGTAATCTGGTGCCTCTGGCACCAGTATGCTGAAAGTATACATTTCGACTACAAATTTTTTTCTTTTTGCTCCTTTTGCTCCAAATGCCTAAAATCAATATACATGTAACAAAATATGAGAATACCTTTCTTTAAAGTGCAATATCACCAAATTTAAGCATAAAATGTATATAAAAAATTGCACATTTTTTTGGTGTATCATAGCTCATATCCAAAGTTGGGATTATAAAGCACACAGTCCAGCTTTGAGCCCCCACATTTACTAAATTCTTACATTTAACTCTAGTCTTCTGTTTTACTCGACTTATGTTTTTGTACAATTTACTCAAGTTTTTCTTGTGCTGGATTTTCATATGATCTGCTTGAATTTCCTTCATTTGCTTAAATTTCATGCACATTACCATATTATTTTTATAGTACTAACCTTGCAGCACCGGAAGAAATCACAGGTACACAAGTTTATTTATTTACATTTTCTGAACTTTACCGTGCTTTACTATTCTTTATATTTTATATCGTTGTAATACCTGTTATAATTGGAGAACAGTAGGCTGGTTATTTAGGATTTACACTGCGGTAGGCCACGAAACCCAACATTGCATGTTTGCACTAAACCCTGAACTTGAAATCATTACGTCAAGAGCAACCTATAAGCAGATGGAGGACAACTTCCGCCGACGAATCAAGACTCAACAACATGAACCAGATCTACATCAGCAAAACTATTCCTTAGGCTTAAATAACAAATTCATAGGACTTCGAGGTTGTCAGCCTAGTGCAACATAAATCCTCACCTTATTTTTCGGCTTTTGAACAACCATGTTGTGTAATATAAGCCCTAACTTTCTTAGGATTCCGAGATCATCGTCTGATACGACTTAAATTCTCCTATCTTCCAAGCTATTTGCATGATCTAATATCATGTAGTTGTAAGCCCTAAATAATATATTGGTAGGATTGAAATATCAATTAATATCATCTTCAAAACATAAAGCCAAATAATATGATAGTTTGGGAAGTCATTGAGGTACTCCTTAAAATTTGTGACATCTCCTACTCTTCTCTTCTTTGGATTTCAAAAATAACTATTCCTACTTGGTCCTTTCCCACTTGGTTTTACCTATGTCCAACCTTGAAAACCTTAACATAGAAATCTTGAACACAAAGATGTCTGATCATCATCAAGAGTTTTTTTAAGTAACTTCCATCATTTAGAATGTATTTAACTGTAGGGGCTTGCTCTTATAGAGAACTTGGAACCCATGTAATATAAATCATATATAATCTTCCCATTTGCAGGTATTCAATAAGGGGTTGATGCCAATCTTTATTTTCTTCTTTAGTAGCTACCACCTTTGCATCGACACTAATTTTGTGGAGATTATCCATATCAACTTATGAAAAAAATTTCATCCTTATACTATGATTGGGATAGATTCCTTTTCAGGTCACGTGAATTCTTTTGCAAGCCATGATAGATCATCTGCTAATGAGTTTTCTCCCTTGAAATCTAAAAGAGTGCAATGTTTGGAATTTGTTCTAGCAGTTTCTTCATGTATCAAAAGTATTGCTCAAGCTTCATCTTCAATTTCTTGATGAATTGGTTAAGTTTAAGTTAAGAATCCCCATAGACGACAATGTGTTTGATTCTCATTAGAATTATTACCTCCAGCCAATTATCAAGGCTTTATACTCGGTTAGATTATTTGTACATGGCTGCATCAGGTAGTAGGAGAATCTCAACATTTCTTATTCTAGAGTGATGAAGTCAGTCTGACTCCTACTTTTCCTTTAATGATTATTTGTGTTTCTTTATCTTTATAGGTGGAAAAATCTCTGTTAAAATAAATCTCCCAGCATCTAACGTAGGGGGTGTTCCACATCTAAGGTTTGTTTGTCTAGAAATTCATCGTTGAGCAGATATTTCACCAGTAATGGATGTTCCACCAAGTAATCTGCCAGGATTTGTCCTTTGACAGCGTGTAGGGGCACAAAAGCTAATTCTAATTGAGTTGTATCATTGACCACCTTATTAATCTTCTAGAAAGTGTCTGTATAGTCATAAGGTATTGCAATAGTTTGAACTTTGAGGTAAATCTTATCATATGAGAAAGTATATAATGTTAAAGCTTTTGGGTAGCAAAGACTAAAGTTAAGCAATAATTCTCAATTGAAGAATACTTTATTTCTGTGGGGGGGGGGGGTTAGATGTGCTTTTAAAATTATGTTGACATTTATCATCCTAAATAAATTTAGCATCTTTCTTACTCAATGTAGCAAATTATTGACACTTACCTAACAAATTATATATAAAGCATCTTATATATGTTAGTTTTTGTTAAAAGAACCTAAATTGAGTCAAATTCCTCTGAGGCAACATATCCAATATAAACTCAATCATAAGAGGGTGAATTTTGATCTCACGATGTTAAACAACATTTCCTAAAAATTTGCCTGATCTAACTCTAAATATAATTATTTGAAAAAAATTCTCAAATCATTCAATTAATCAATCTTTTGTCTGTTCATAATGACTAGTTCATCTACATAACAAATTGACATGGTTATGGTTGAGTTCATCAAAGATTATTATCATAGCCCACTGGTATGTTACACCAGCATTATTTAAGTCTAAAGGTCATTAACTTATAATAATAAATCTTGAAGAACATTTTGAAGGTTGTATTTCTTTCATCCTCTTAAAAAAACTTGATTTAATTGTATCCCAACAATCCATCCATGAATGAGAAAAATGCATGTGATGATGCAATGTCTACCAATAATTTTTGGATTTGGAACATAATTTATCTTTTGGATAGGATTTGTTAAGATCTCTAAAGTTAATGTATACTCTGATCTAGCTAGTTTTTTTCTTTACCGGTACTATAATGGCTGACCAAGTTGGGTACTTTTCTTCACGGATAAAGTCGATGTCATTTAATTTCTTCACTTTGGTTATAGCTTGCTGTTATATTTCTAGGCGCATTCTCTTTGGAGATTGTTGTACTCAAACTATAGTTTGGTCTAATCCAAGCTTGTGTACTACAACTTCTGGAACTAGTCCAAGTATCTCGTCATATTTCCAAGCATCTCGCCCTTATCTTAAATTTATGCTCCAACTAATCTTTGAAAATTATTGACCTCACTTTTGTGAGGACTTCCCTCCACTTTGACCATGACCTCAAAATAGGGTTTTAACTTTTTGGACTCCGTTAGAGTGAGTCCAGGCCCTCTAACTCTATGGTTGGGGTGGTTTAGTGTTTTGACTAAGTTTGGATCCCAACTTAGTCCCCATGGGAAAGACATGCCCTGGGTCACCAAAATTAGCTTAAAACCTTGGGGATTTGCTTACGAACTCTAGGAACCATTATGAATACCAAATCCACCTTGGGAGAGGAGTCTACCCAACTTGATCCCTATCCTCACTAGGGGTCTCCCATACGCCACCAAACCCTAAAAACCAGACCAAAATTCCTATTGTGCCCTTTTCAACCCAAAACTTAATGGTACTTTAGAGTCGTCAAAGCAACTAGGTCAAACCCTAATTTGGATAAAAATTAACCAATCAAACCTTAAATCACATGGTTATGACACATACCATATGATGAACCTCCATGGACAATAAAGTTGAACCCATGTCCATATGAGTCCACATGGTCAACCTTATAGCCATATGGTCAACAACTATAGGGTTAATTTCCACTCATTCCTTGATTTTGTTAATTAATTAATTAAAAGGAAATATCATGATGGGCCTACTCCAAGCACAACCCTAAATGAAAATCCTAAACACAACCCATGGAGTCTAAGCCCAAATTCACCCTTGACCCAGCCTTCTTGGGTCACCCATGACCCAATAGAACCTACCATGACATGGAAAAACCCATTAAAACCAAGCCAAAATTCAAATAATAATGAGGGGGAAGGCACATGGAATCCTACATGGCCTCCACCTCACATCCCCTTTGATCAAGCATGGGGTGGTCAAGCCAGCTCACTCATGAGTCCATTATCCACCTCAACACCAAGCCAATCACCTCAAAGCCTTCCCCAAACCTTCCTCTTCTCCATACTTAACACCATGATGAGCACACCATAGGAAATGCAAACATTGACTATCCACGACCAAAAACATTCCCCGAGATCCTCTGAGATTCCCTGAGCAGCCACCTAATCTTCTATAATGGATTCAAAGCTTTCCCAAGGTCACAAATGGCTATTTAGGAAGCCAACCCAAGAGCCCAACACACACATGAAATCCTTATAGAGTCTTCAAAATCCCTTGCTCCCAACAACAAAGTGTTCTCCAAAACCTAAGAAATTAATTTCTCATATTTTTAGCCTGTCAAATTCATTAAGAAACCCTAATTTTCTACCTCAAAACCAGGAAAAAATTTTGCCTTCGCATGAACTCCACCTAAAGTTAAATCTAAACATACTAAAAGCTTCCTAGAGTCTCTACGACATTCCTCCAATCAAAATCAATCTTTTTCATAGCCTCTAGCCTATTCCAAGACCAAATGGAGCCACCATTTGTTCTAGATCATAGGTATAGCCTATTTCAATCCAAATTGAGTTGGGGGAAAGCTTCATGTTGTCGAAACGTTCCTGTATGCCAAGCCCAATTGAGGCTACTCCTCTTGGGACCAGGTATGGATCAAGAACCCTAAAATTTGCTTTGATTTTAGTCTTTTATGAAATAAATCATTACACCATGTTTAATTAATTGTATATATGTTTTTGTCTAGTTTAGATGAAGCTTTAGAAACAAATTAAGTGAGATTTGATGGAAAACCGAGGGAGATATTAATGTTTGATCATGAACGGTATTTAGGTTAATGTCATATAGGGACGATGACCAAATGTCGTCTATTTTCGTGTATTGGAAATGGACAACATCAATTATATCAAAACATTAAACCATGCATACGAAGGGCAACCGAACTGCGGGCCACCTCAGTGCTCACGTGGAAAGCACCTCCAATCAAAACGCTGTGCGTAAGCCTTCAAAGCTGCCAAGGATGACGGGGGCGCCGCATATAATAAGTACATAAATCAAAATTTCTAAATTAATTAAATCCATAAAACCTTAATAAACTGTAAATAATCATATCTTTATGTAGAAACATTGTAAAAATAAAAGAAAAATATCCCTGAACTCAGTGAGCCACGACGAAAATAATTATAATAAAATTGAAAATAAATAATTCATATTTATTTTTTAATTAATTAAATACACTCTGAAGTATTTTAATTATTAAAAAATTAAATATAAATCCAAAATTTATGAAATTTGTAGGAATTGTTCCCCCCATTCTTGGAAATATTCTCTGATGTTTTAAGGTTAGGGGATGTTCCTAAAATGAAAATAACCAATTTCTACTGCTTTTGTGATAATTTTTACAGATAATTATGAAAAATCAGGAAATTGGAAATTAAAAATGGAAATTGGTTAAAACATTTAACGTAATAAATTTAAACCCTAAAATGATATTTTCCACACTTGAAAGGCCTAAAATGAAAAAAATTAGAAATCCAAGGGCAATGAAAAAAATAAAAATTTAATTTTTAGCCAAAAATATTCGTTAAGCCAAATTAAAAATTTAACCAAAGGGTCTTAGGGGCATATCATCATGGTTATCCCCTTAATCATGAAAACACTCAAATAACCTAAGGTTTAACTTAGTTTGAGCATGGATATAGGTTAGGTTTAATTCAATTTAAGTCTAAACTAAATGAACTCCCAATTGGACTCAACCCAATTTAAATTAAGTCTAAACTTCATAGTTGACTTAGCTCACTTTTGTTAGGCTTAACCTACCGTAAGTGTTGGGTCTAACCATCATAAACCCAACTAAACCCTAAGTGTTGGGTTTACCCATCATAAACTCAACTTAACCCTAAATGTTGGGTCTAACCCATATTAAACCCAACCTAAACCCTAAACCTAGGTTCAACCTAACTTGAACCCAACCTTAAATGTTGGGTCTAACCCATATTAGACTCAACTATAACCATAAACCTAGATTCAACCTAACTTGAATTTAACCCTATATGTTGGGTCTAACCCGTATTAGACCCAACCTTAACCTTAAAACCTAGGTTCAACCTAACTTGAACCTAAACCTAAATGTTAGGTAACTCATATTAGACCCAGCCTTGACCTTAAACGTAGGTTCAACCTAACTTGAACCTAACCCTAAATGTTGGGTCTAACCCATATTAGACCCAACCTTAACCATAAACTAGGTTTAACCCAACTTGAACCTAACTCTAAATGTTAGACCTACCCCATATTAGACCCAACCTTAACCTTAAATCTAGGTTCAACCTAACTTGAATCTAAACCTAAATGTTGGGCCTTATCCATATTAGACCCACCCTAAACCCTAAACCTAGGTTCAAGCAAACTTTAACCTAACCCTAAATGTTGGGTCTAACCAATATTAGACCCAATTTTAACCTTAAACCTAGGTTCAACCAAACTTGAACCTAACCCTAAATGCTGATTTTAACCCATATTAGACTCAAACTTAATCTTAAACCTAAGTTCAACCTAACTTGAACCTAACCCAAAATGTTGGGTCTAACTCATATTAAATCCAACCTTAACCTTAAACCTAGGTTCAACCTAACTATAACCTAACCTTAAATGTTGGGTCTAACCCATATTAGACCCAGCCTAAATTCTAAACCAAGGTTCAACCTAACTTGAAACTATTCCTAAACGTTGGGTCTAACCCATATTAGACCCAAACTTAACCATTAAACCTAGGTTCAACCTAACTTCATCCTAACCCTAAATGTTGGGTCTAGCCAATATTAAACCCAACCCTAACCATTAAATCAAAATTTAACCTAACTTGAACCAAACCCCAAATGTTGGGTCTAACCTATATTAGACCTAACCCTAACCCTAAATCGTTAGGGTTAACTCAAACTAATCCTAACCCTTAAATCCTTAGGGTTAACTAAAACTTAAACCTTTAGGGTTAACTCAAATTGAACCTAACATTAAATCCTTAGGGTTAACTCAAGTTGAACTTAACCCTAAATCCTTAAGGTTAAACTAAATTCAACCTAAACTTAAATCCTTAGGTTCAACCCAAATTGGACTGTCCAAAACCTTTTAGGTTCAACCTACATTGAACTTAAACCCTAAGTCTAATCTAACTTAGACTTTTTTCAACTAAAGCATCGAGTCAACCCAACCTATATAGGGTTAACCCAAATAAATTAAAATTACCGAGTCAACCCGACCTAACTCGGGTTAGCCCAAATCAACTAAACTACCGAGTTAACCTGACCTAACTAAGGTTAACTCAAATCAACTAAAACACTGGGCCAACCAGACCTTATTAGGGGTGACCCAAATAAACTAAACTATCAAATCAACCCGACCTAACTCACGATAACTCAAATCAACTGAAACATTGGTTTAACCCAAACTAACTCGGGTTAACCCAGATTAACTAAAATTATTAGGTCAACCCAACCTAACTCGAGTTAACCCAAATTAACTAAATCAATGGGCCAATCCAACCAAACTCGGGCTAATCTAAATCAACCAAAATACCAAGACAAACCGACCTAACTCGTGTTAACTTAGATCAAATGAACCATTGGATTAATCTGACCTAATTCAAGTTAATCTAAGTCAACCCAAATTTTAGGTTAATTTGTTCTCAATCAAGTTAATTCAAATCAACTCAATCTGAAACTCAAACTCAAACCTTAGAATAAGTTTAATTAAGGATTTATTCAAATCTAATATAACTTAGACTTGAGAAGTAATTCAAGTTTAAATTATTTTGGACTATAAAAAATTATGATATAAATTAAAATTGACTTATTCCAAGATCAGTAATTTTAATCAACTGAATTTAACCTAAGTTGATTCTAACTTAGTGGGACTTAATGAATGATGAAATCAATATCTCCACTAAGTAAGTCTAAGTTCAAGTAAGTTTAGTTTGACTCCAGTTAAACAAAGCCATTTTGGATTAATTTTATTAAACTTAATGCAAGGATCAAGGAAAATTTGAGGGACAATTAGCCTAATTCAGGTTAACTCGGACTACATAGAGGCTCACTTTGGATCAATTCAATTGAACTAATCCAAAATTGATGTATATCTAGCCGACTGGAGGCTAAATAGGGTTTGATTTCTCATATGAGAATAAAGACATATTTAGCCTCGAGCAAGGAAAATTTAGGCCAAAAAAATATTAAACCAATTTAAAGTAAAATGACATAAAATTCACCTTAAAATCCACTAAAACTTAAACTTTAACAAAAATTCTACTTAGTTTGATAAGGTATTTTGGAGAAGGCGGTCCATGGTTTCTAACAAAATATCTTCTAGTCACATGTGACTAATCAAACCACAAACCTCAATGACTCGGGAAGGCGGAACCGTGGGATCTTGATCGGGTCATCTCAAACAAAAAATAAAAAATAGAAATAGTTAGCTAATAAAACGTAAGCAACCTAAAATTTAATGAACAAATATCATCAAACACAACTTTAACCCTACCTAACCTAATTTACGAGGATCTCTTGGATGACACAATCTTTGGTTGCTGATAAGAATATTTCGGTCATAACAGGTTTAACCACCTCTCAGACTAAGTAAACCAGGGTACCCAATGAACTCGGGACGACAAAGCCATGGAAATCCTGACTGGGTTGTCTAAAATTAAAAAAAATTAACAAGCTAAGACAATTATTTGTTAAACTTTACATTGCAGGACTGCTGAAGATAAAAAGCAGACGTTGCCCAAGCTTTACTTTACATGTTATTAGGGTGCACTAACTTTTGCTTGCAAAGATGGATATTCAGAACATGGAATGAAGAATGAAACTCTACTAAACACAAACCTATAGGATAGTCTGGAATCTTTTGGCATTTACTACCCATAGAATAAGACATTAAAGTTTCTTTCCTTGACAACAATTAAAACTTTTCAAGAGTAGATTATAATCATAATCAGGACTTTTCTTAATTAGTTTTGACTACTTAAGATGTAATTGACTATAAGGGTTTACCATTATAGTAGAAGTTGAACCCTATAATAGGTAACATCACCTAAAACTCTGGTTGAGGGAGTTTGCTTTTCATGAGGTTCTCTTCATGTAGGTGCTTCAAAATGTCTTAAACCAATTGTACTTCGGTCAAGTATTTTGGAGCCCTCTCTATAAGGTTCATCTCATGAAAGTATTTTCCTCCACATTCTTCTTTTGATTTACTACATTATTACTGTACTACTTCCCTAAGTTCTCACTTCTCAAGATCATTGACATGATCTGAAATAAGGAAGCATTTAGAGAGAAAGGCAATATAATGGAAATCAAACTGGTGACTCCACAAAAGCATGATATTAAGAAAATGACAAAATGAAGATTGATGGTGCTAATTCAGGCAGCACCAAGAGTTTGGCAACTCAGTAAGGGTCTTTTCTCTCTTTCTATCTCTGGTTACTAAATCTTTTCTTGTGATCAAGGTAATATACCTTGCATAAGCTAAAGTATCCTCTTTTTGTTGATAAATTTTGCCCATTTCAATTTTGATTAAGATATAATCAACATTCTTTGATCCTAAAGCTAAATGAACCTTAGGATTCTAAATTTTGAAAATGACAAAAACATGGCATGACAAACAACTTGATATTAAAAATAACATTATAATGAAAATTAATTGCTTTAGGGCTTATATCCATGACAATTAAAACTTAAAAAACATAAAAAAAATTCCCAATTTAGATAACGAGTCAATGCAGATAAAACAAAAATAACATTTTAAATTCTGATAGAACAATGACAATGGAAGCTCTAAAATTGTTATTTTCATTACTAGAGGACTTTATCTGTCGACTGAAAAGGTTTCCCGTTATCAAGGGTTGTTAATTAAGTTTGGATCTGAATTTTATGAAATTGAAGTATTACTTGATGATCTCCCTCATACTATAATGAAACAATTGCTTCAAAGGTCATAAAGCCACCAATCGAGTGCAATTTGACATTCCATCAGGAGTTCCCTTTACTTAAGAGAACTCTGTTTAGGAAATTTCCTACTGCTAAAAGAATGTCGGCACTATTTTTGGTGTGGGGTTTGCCCGTAAGAAGCTGTCAGTCATCGGAATTGAAATTCCGTTGCCCGCTTCGGAAGGACATTTTAAAAAATTTTAATTTTAAAAAAAGATAAAGTCAAACTGACCCCATAATTTTCATAGTTTAGATGAAAGAGCACTTTATCTCAAATTCTGTATCTATCCCAAAGGATGAACACAAGAATTGAGGGTGAGACTCGATCAAATAAACTAAAGAAAGTTATGACATCCGTTTGGTCTGCGAAAACCAATATATTGGCCGACAAATTCCCCTATTTAATATAAGGAATTAAATAGGGTTTATATTATGCTGGGTTCAGAAAAAGCTTCCTATAAGGGCAAGCCCCTATAGTTAATTACATCTTAGATAACTGAAGTTACCTAAGAATACTCTCGATAGAAATCAAGGAAAAATTATCTTCAAGGAATTCAAATGGTAAGGACATCTCAAAGATATCGAACTAAGAAGTGTGAAGGGGGATTGGTTCAAATTTGGAACATTTTATTTTAGAGTCCAAAGAAGGAAATACTAGAGGATGCCACAGATCCGAAGGAGAACTTCGGTGACTTCCTAAGCTATCCTATTATTTGGCTTCAATTTAGGAGAAATCA
>NW_018223334.1:120859-124699 GCF_001263595.1 Phalaenopsis equestris
AAATGTCCTTATAAAGGATTTTCAACAAAAATTGGATGCCAATTTGAGGTCTAAGACATTCAATTTTTGAGATTTGAGGTGTTAGCCAATATTTGGGGCTAATTTGGGGATTTTGTCAAAGATGGTCAAATTGACCAAATTGGACCAAGGTATAGTTAGACAAAATGAAATTGGGAATATTTTGGATTTATTGGGATTTTTTTAGGAATTTTTGGAATTTTTGTATTTTGGGCCATGGAGGGGTATCTTGGTAATTTGGCTATTTTTGTCAGTTTTGGCAAATTTTGATGTATTCAAAGTGTTTGGAATGAGTTTTGATCAATTTTGGGTATTTTGGCAAAATTTGGGAATTTTAGCCAAATTTGGGTATCAAGGGCAGTTAGGTAATTTGGAGGTGCCTAGGGGCAAAATACCAAGTTAAGCATTTCACATAGAATGTGATAGATATCCATTCTAAATAAACCATGAATTAATGCATTGTGAAGATATGGTGTATCCTAGTTCCAGGGTCGACCCTAAAGCCAAGTAATCCTATAGGGACTCTTCTTGAATTCTCTTATAATGATCTTACCTACTAAATGCTAGAGGTTAAGATCAATATGTGAAATTTCAAGCTTAGTAAAAAGAAGAGTTTTGAATTTCTAATGGTGGGGTACCTCTTCTAATTTTCTAAGACTAGTCAATAGGAAAGTCCTATGGCTAGACCTAGGCTACTAAAGAAGTTTTCTAGACCTCAACCAAAAGTGAGGTCAACAAAGAACTCTAAAGTTTATTTTGGTCTGCACTGTTGTTGAAATTAAGGAAGAGATAGATCACAAAAGAAAGGGGGTCCTCATAGTAGAAGAAGATGTCCCACCGCCGTCAGTATTAGAGACTAGATCCAGCTCTAAGTCTATGTCATTAACTCATACTCAACAGAAGAATAGAAAATGTTCTATTTTAAAGAAAAAAAAATAAAAACTTGATAAAATCAAAGTTGATGAGCTTGAGGAAATGGAACTTCCTAAATTTGAGGCAGATTTATCACTAAGTCTTTCAGGCTTAGGATTAAATTCTACACACTAGGCTCCTTCCTAGTTAATTCTTCCAACTGTTTTCCACTTCTTAAATTAGTGGATTATACATGCACATTTTTTTGTCTTTAGAATTCACTTTTGGGTTACTAGGTAGATTCCCTTGGGGTCTGTTGCTTAGTGAGCTTGTTATTTATCCTAACTGATTTTTAATAAGAGCTTGACTCTAGAATTGATTCTCCATTTGTAACATAACATTTTTGAGAGATAATTTTTTCCCTTAAATTGTATATTTGAAATGAACCGTGATGGGTAAATTAGTCTTGGGTCTTCACACTCTGATTAGTCCAATTACTTACTGAATTAGGTTGATTGTTACTCCAGTATTGGGTTTTTACACTTTAATTATTATTATTTTAGTTAAAGTTTGGGTGATTTTTCTAGCCTTGGTTGTAGATGTTAGAATACAGGTTATTGAAACCAATTAGTTATAGCATTCATGGATTATACATGCACCACACTAGGATCAACTAGTTGTTCATATACATTTTTCTCTATTACTACCGTTCCAAGTGCAAAGTTCAACCCTAGTTTGTCTAAATTCCTAGAGATAACAACTACTTGAGAGGATATGATTGCTAACATGTACGTATCATGTAATTTAGCTACTTTTCTAAGATTGAATTTATCTGCAGGCTATTGAAAAATTATTTTTTGCCATCTCCTCGATCAGTGAATACGCCCCCTAAAATAGCTTTGATATGAGTGACTCCCTAAATGCAATATTTATTGTTAACCTCAATGATCCCACAAGGCAGTTATAAAATGTTTGAATTATGAGCTAATCTAGTAAGGTGTTGTGAAGATATTTCATGAGGAGCTCCTTAAATCTCTTCCAAACTTCATAGATTGATTCTCTATCTATTTGGGTGCATGAATTGATATCATTCTTAAATTTTATTATTTTGGATGGAAGTATTTGTCCATAAATGATTAGGCTAATTTGTTCCACGTGGTTATAGATCTTGGTGCTAATTAGTTGATCCATATCTTAGCCTTATCCCTAGGTGAACGAGGGAAGAGTTTAAGTCTAACTGTGTGGTTGGAAACACCTTTATATCGAAAGAAAACATATAATTCAAGGAATCTAGCTAAGTGGAGGTTAGGGTCTTCCATGTTTGATCGTCTAAAGTGATTATTTTTTTTATTCTAGATAACAATGAGTTTGAACTCAAAGATATTTGCTTCTACGACAGGTTTATTAATACTTAAGTGAATCTCCTCTATCGTTGATTTAGCATACTCTCTAAAAAGTTTAGGCGTGATGTTGGGCCTAAGGATGTTATTTTCATCCCAAAATAAATTTGTCGTCTCTTATTTTTTTAAAAGTATTTTAAATTTTCTAATTTTTCTTACACTTTTTTCAAGTAGAGGATCATACGGTACTAGTTCAAAAGTTTCAGTCCTACACATAGATAAATGGAAAAATCTAGTGAGGGACTCTAAGCTAAAGGATTTATCAAGTCAAAGTAAACAAACTACTAAGAAAAAGAGAACTATGTAAATAAACATGCTAAAAATTAGAAAATAAACAAAACAAATAATTTCATAATATTTAAAAATGTAGTAAAACTGATATGCTTGATTCTAGAAACAGGAAGCACACAACACGAGATATTTTTGGACTTTCTAACATATAAATTATAGTAAACATATAATACAATAATTTTTAAATCTAAATCTTAATGGTTTGACACAAACTTTCTAAAATTGGAAATTCAACGTTATTCATTGGCACTACCCCAAAAACTTAATACAAACCAATAACTATGAAACACCAACAATCTACACAAGTATATGTGCTATCCATGAAGTATATTGAATTGAGTCTGTGTTTCAATTTTGGGAGGAACGAGTGATCTACCAAATTTCAAAAAACCTCTAGTTTATTAGTTATGATTCTAGACTAAAAGTTTGGCATTTTATTATTTTTAAAAGTTACTAATCCTAATTTTTTGAAAAAATTAACCTAAGCTAATGAAGTGTGGTTTTATAGCCACGCATCCCGCTGTTCGTGTAAAGAAGCACTGTCCGGCTTCATCTTGGTCGTCCATTTGATACACACTTGATCAAACGACTCCCCGTCATCGTCTCCAATAAAATGATCCTGTGACCGTCCACACTAAAACCCAAAGATCTCAGCCCCTTCCACACAAAAACCCTAAGATCTCAGCTTAGAATCAACCAAATTGCTTTGGTTTTAAGCTTATGGACTTGTCTAAGTGAGGCGAACACATCCATATGGTAATCATACAATTAAATTAAGCCTAATCAAATGGAGAATCAAAATAGGCTCGAGAGGGAGAGAAGTTTTATACCTTGACTCTGAGAAGTGAATCTTCAATCAGAGGGTCTTGGCACGTTTGTTAGGGTCCAAGGAGGCTATGGATTAAGCCTCTTGCTGTGGTGTATGACCTAGGTATGAATTCGATCACGACTGGATTTGGGTGTTGGTCTAGAGCTATGGTAGAGGCTCTGTGGAAGGGGAATTTTATGGGGCTTTGGCTTCTTTCACTGTTGTGAAAGTGTGGGTAGAGTTAATTTGAGTTTGGTGGAGTGTGTAGGTGTAATGAGTTCAGTCCTGGTTTTGGGCAAAGGTTTAAGCTTAAAGTTAAGCTTACACTAGTGGAATTCAGTGGGGGAAGAGGGTTGGATTGCACTGAGGGGATCTTAGGGAGGCTCTCTCTAAGAAAATTGCAGCACTTTCTTTAACAGCCGTGGAGGTGGCCTTTTATAAAAATGGGGTTATGGTGGGTGGTCGTGGCCA
>NW_018223334.1:124709-125311 GCF_001263595.1 Phalaenopsis equestris
TCCTGCCTATGTGGAGGGCAAAGAGGCTCTAAGCTTCAAATGGGATGAGGTGGCCTCTAGGTTTTAATTGGGTTTAGTTCCATGGGGGGTGGCTCTCGATTTGGCCATTTTTTGGCCACTAGGCTGGCCGGCTGGCCAGAGGGAGGTGGCTAGATGCTCAGGGCATCCAGAGGAATCTATCACAACAATTTAATACAAATGTGTTTTGATTTGGTAAGGATATGTTAAGCATGTGTATTTTTGGGAATAAGATCCCTTAATTTGGGCGACTTTTGGTCCATGGCTCATCTAGCTTGGGTTAGATGTGTTATGGCTGAGCCTTAAGGGTCAACTAATGGCTGAGGTGGAGTTAATTTGGTTTCCTTAGGGTGGTTAGGTCACATTTAGTGCATGGGTCCAAGTCGGTGCAAATGAACTAAATAGCTAAGTCTTGGGTTTGGTTTAGGCTCGACACGTCAATTGGCCAAAATAAATGTTGCATTTGGTGTGGATGATCATAATGAACAACTTTGATAAAGGATGGAAGTGGTTTTGAGCTCAATTGAAGGGTCAATTTGAGGGAATTTTGAATTTTAATCAATTTGGTTATGTTGGGCTAGGCT
>NW_018223334.1:125513-126266 GCF_001263595.1 Phalaenopsis equestris
TAATTGATGGTTTATTTTGATGTGTAAGAATGTTATAAAGATTTTTCAACATTAATTGGGGCTAATTGACTAGGTTATGGGTTTAATTTGGTGAGATTATGTCATGTGACCAAAATTGGGGGTTTTACCTATACCAAAATTAGGCTCAAATTATGGGCCAATTAAGCTTGTATTTGGTCTAGTTTGGCCATATCAAATGTTAATTTGAGTTTAAAATTGAAATTGGGGTCAATTAAGATCAAATTGATGAACATTTGAGTTGAATTTGGGGAAATTTGGGCCTTTAAAAACAAATTTGGGGGTTTTGATCAAAACATGATTAAATTGGCCAAATTGGGTCATGTGGTAGTTGAGGAAAATGAAATTGGGAATATTTGGGAGGTTTTAAGAATTTTTGGGATTTTTTTGGATTTTTTGGAGTTTTGGGCCCAAGAGGGGTATTTTGGTAATTTGGCCAATTTGGAGATTTTGGCCAAATTTGGGGTCCCAAGGGTATCTAGGTAGCTTGGGGAATTTGGGGGCAATAGGGTAGGCTGGGTATCTTGATAGAGTTGGATTGCCAACCATCATAAATAAGCCATGGACCAATAAAAACCCCATTTTGGGTCCTCTATGTAGTGGTCTTAGCTAAACCCTAGCCTAGGGCTAATGGGTTTAGGGAACCACCTACAGGAGTCTCCCAAAAGTATCAAGGAACCAAAGCCTAAAATTTCTGGATTTAGGGTAGTGAGTGATTGTGAGTGCAAACAAGTG
>NW_018223334.1:126581-172181 GCF_001263595.1 Phalaenopsis equestris
GAGTTGTGTGTGTTGTTTTTATTTTCGTCGGGGATACTGGCAGGTGCATATTTGATCAAATCAAGAAGTAGGGACTCTCGCTGGGGATTGGAGAGTGGATTTCAAGTTATGAAATTTTAGAAATTTCTAGAGGATCGGAATAAATACGCAAGTGCTGACCCTAAGGTGGGAATTGAAATTTAAGTATCAATTCCGAAGAGAAAGGAACGGTCGAAATTTAGGTACCGACCTCAAAAGATGAGAATCAAAATTTAGGTACTGATCCAAAAATGAGATTTTGAATTTAGGAATTTAGGTATCAATGAGAGTCAAAATTTAGGTATCGATCTTGAAAGATGATAATCAGAATTTAGGTACTGATTCAAAAAATGAGATTTGAAATTTAGGTATCAATCTCAGGAGGAGAGTCGAAATTTAGGTATCGACCTCAAAAGGTAGGAATCAGAATTTAAATACTGAAATGAGAATTAAAATTTAGTTATCAATCTCAAGAGGAGAGCCAAAATTTAGGTATCGACCTTGAAAGGTAGGAATCAAAATTTAGGTGCTGATCCGAAAATGAGAATTGAAATTTAGGTATCAATCTTAAGGAGAGAGTTGAAATATAGGTATCGACCTTGAAAGGTAGGAATTAGAATTTAGGTACTAATCCGAAAATGAGAATTGAAATTTAGGTATCAATCTCAAGGAGAGAGTCAAAATTTAGGTATCGACCTCGAAAGATGAGAACCAGAATTTAGGTACTGATTCAAAAATGAGATTTGAAATTTAGGTATCAATCTCAAGGAGAGAGTCAAAATTTTGGTATCAACCTCGAAAGATGAGAACCAGAATTTAGGTACTGATTTAAAAATGAGATTTGAAATTTAGGTATCAATATCAAGGAGAGAGTCGAAATTTAGGTATCGACCTCGAAAGATGAGAATCATAATTTAGGTACTGATTCAAAAATGAGATTTGAAATATATGTATCAATCTCAAGGAGAGAGTCGAAATTTAGGTATCGACATCGAAAGATGAGAATCGGAATTCAGGTACTGATTCAAAAATGTGAGATTTGAAATTTACAAAGAGCTTGTGGTGTTGAATTTACAGAAGTGTGTCATGTGGAAATGTTTGATTTTGTTGAAGAAGATTTATAGATCTTTGTAGGGTTTTGTGCATAATGCAAAATTCCATGGGGATGTGAAGAGAGTTAATGCAGATAAAGATGGTTGTGCTGCGCGCACAAAGAGTAAGAAACTCTGAAAATGAGAGAATCCACTCAACAGATTTTTATCAAATTTAATTTTTCAAAATATGTCCTTAAGGTTTTAATTTTAATTGGTTGGTTTTTTTAAAAGAAAATTGTTTTGTTGCTTATTTATCGGTGATTATTTTTATTTAAATTTTATTTATTGTTAAAGATTTGTTATTTTGTTCTTTGTTCATTGAAATTCTGAACCAATGTGTGGTTCATGGCTTTCACCCATCGTACAAAAAGGCAACTGACAAAAAGGCACATTCTTAAGAAAAATATTTTCATTAATCTGCTTCAATAAAAAGATGTCACAGATCGAACATAGGCTAACGCCTCAAAAGGTACAATATATAGTCCATGTCGAAATACATTCAGAACATCTCATGCTATAAATACATTGTAGGCTGAATATATCAGATACATATCATGTTGTTAAAAAAAAGTGAACCATCTGACTGTCTGAATTAGGTATGATGAGCTCCTGATCAAGCAGACCTTTTAAGTCATGCTTCAGGATAAAAGTTCCCTTCGCATGTACTTAGAGGTACAACCCTCTCATAGCTCGTATGACAGTAGCTCTTCCAATTCCGGGTCGGGCTGGAATCCATATGACATTTTGCTGTCATCCATCCTGCGGAAAGTCACAGACACCCTACGGTGTCGTACCCCTAGAATGCAATGTTTGGCAACGTCTGCACCGTTGCCTTTAAGAACGAGTACTGCACCGACTGGTAGAGGAACCTCCACAGCACCTCTGAACTCACCAAGGCCAACGATATCAATTTCTTTACCAAATAAAATATTGCTTTTGCTCAGAAATGAGACCGTGCAAAAGAGCCTCACAAAATCATGATGATCAATGTGTGGGGGATTGCAATCACCCCCTCTGATAATGCAACTATTGGGAATGCAGGTAGCAGGTAGAATATTCCATTTGACCATTCTTTTGATCTTCCATTTTATCATTGGCGGTAGTGGATCTACTTGATCATGTCTGAGGATACCAGGTGGATTTCCCTGTCTGTCATTTGTGAAGTTATAACAACAGCTGCACTGGATGGTGATTCTTCCCTTTCATCTCATCCATTTCTTTGACTCGGAATATGTCCTTTCCATGAGAAGGCCCGCTCGACCTCTATCTCTTAAATCAAAGATGCAGTCCAGAATGCTTCTTTCATCATTTTCAGAGAAAACCCTGGTATATAGCTCCAGGCCTTTTAGTATATTGATGAACTTTCCTTGAAATTCTTCATAAAACTCAAATTCTCTTTTATTTACTTCGCTTATCTTGTAGTATTCTTTGTAGTACTCTATCATACCAGGGGTTGGTAGCTGTCGCGGGTGTTCCTTCCTTCGAGCATTGGCAGGAACCCAAACCGGTGCTGGTTGATCTGGAACATGAGACTCGGCCTCTAGCGAGATGTACGACCCTGGGCACCATGGTACATACAGATTTGTCCCCAATGGGACATATGGTTCATCCATCATAAAATCTGAAGTCTGAGATCGATTGGTTCTTGAGGTGTACTCTTCAAATGTACTGAGATGCTGTAAATGTAGAACATTGCAATCCAGGTATTCTACAAACGCACCCGTGGCTGATGTCCCGATCGATATTTCAACGTTGCACGTCGGGCAACCCTTGCACAAAATATCTGAAACTGAAAGTGTGTATGACTCTGTCACAAACCTTGGTTCTTCATCCATGGTGGGTAGGCTAGCAGAAGTTTCTTTCAGGTCTGCATCACAGGTCTGGATCATAAATGTGTCCCTCAGTAATAGGGGTGAGCAAGTTGTTCATCTCTCTTTGACGTCTGCGTTCTTGTCGTAGAAAAGCTAGCGTTCCTGCGTTGCGTCCTGCAAAGCGAAGTACTTGGCAGTCGTTTGTTTTTGGCGGCTACTAGGCCTCCAACTAGTGTAGCTACCATGGAGGGCAGACGGCTGGGCCCTTCCATCGGATCTTGCTCTATTATCACGTTCTTGCCTTTGTGTAATACATTATCTTTAGCGGTCACTCTCAGTAGTGAAGGCAATTCCTCTTTGTCTTTGCAGCTGACTACGTCAATGAGAGGACCTTCGTAGTCCATGTCAACCTGGTTAAAATCCATGTTGAAGTCAATGGTACCACCCTGCGGCGCCATCTTCTCCAGCCATCCTGGAAAGCAAAGATTAGCCTCTGTCCTGACATTTTTCTGCAGACGACAGGAAAAACGTTAGTGGGCTGAAACTTGTCATGAACAAGAATAAAACAAATTATTTATTAAAGTAAATTTTAGTTTACTTTGGTGAAATGAATTGTTTATTTAATGTATGAGTTTTGTTTAATTTAGTGGAACATTATATTTAAAAGTGGAAAGAAGAAAATTTGAAGTTTAAAAATTTCATTCTCAAAATTTTGATTATATTGAGGTTAATTACAAAATTTGGACCCGGTCATAGACATTTGGCCACATAGATAACCCCAAAACAATAAAAGTTTCAAAAGTTTCAAAGTTTTAAAGCAAGCGAAGGGAAGCGGCATCAGAATGCGTAATAGGTTTTCAGATATCGTCCGTTTATTTGTAACATAGTTCTTTCGCCCTGGAAGTCCACTAACTGGTAGGCTCCTCCTTCCCTCCCAAGTTGGTTTGAATTTTTCACCTATCTCACAGCGTGCAAGAATAGGTCTTTTGAGCACAAGGACAAGGTCACCAACTTTGAATGTCCTTAGGCGGACAAATTTGTCATGAGCTTGTACCATCTTTACCTGGTAAAGTTCCAAATGTTGTTGTGCTCTAGTCGTTTTTGCTTAAGACTCTCTACTTCTTCAAGTATGAGTTTTGCACTTTCTTTCGTTGTAAGTTGGTTAAGAAAAATGACTCTGAGAGTCGACATTTGGATTTCTAACGGTAGTACGGCCTCGAACCCGTACACGAGCATGTAGGGTGTACACTGAGTGGGAGTCCTGAACGTCGTCCGGTAGGCCCACAAAGCTTCTAATAATTTGTTGTGCCAATCTCTTTTGCTTTCATAAGTATTTTCTTTAAAATTTATACCAACTTCTTATTGAAGGCTTTAACCAGTCTATTTCCTATGGGATAGTAAATTGTAGAGTATCTCTAATCTATCCCATGTCGTTTGACGAAATTGTTAATTTTGGTGCTTTTAAAGGTTGTCTCATTGTCAAAAGTTATTCTTCGTGGTACTCCGAAATGGTAGACTGCTTGGCTTTTGAAGAATTGAAGGACGTGTTGTATCGTGACCTAACGTAACAGTATTGCCTCTGCCCATTTGGAGAAATAATCTATAACGGCAAGTATAAACCTGTGTCCTCTGGAAGATGGAGGGTCTATCAAACCAATTATGTATGTGCCCCAACACTCGAATGGCCACGAGGCAACAGTTGGGTGTAGCACATTCGGAGGCTAGTGTAAGACCACCCCATGCACTTGGCATTGGTGACATCTTCTAGTTGTATCCATGCAATCAGACATCATTGATGGCCAATAATACCCGAGTCTTTTGATCTTCATCTTCATTTTTGGCCCTGACTGGTGAGCGCCACACAATCCGACATGTACTTCCTTAAACATATTTTGTGCTTCGACTCTGCTCAAACACCGTAGCCACATATGGTCAAATGATCTTCTGTAGAGAACATTTCCCATCAGGGAGTAAGGCATAGCCTTCTTGTGATGTGGTGCGCCTCAGACTTGTCTTCTGACAGTTTTCCAGTATGCAAATATTCTATTAATGGCTTGCGCCAATCTTTGTTGATGTCTGAAACTGTATTTATTGTTTCTTCTTTTCTAATCTTGTGTAGAGTTTTGAAGTTGATTTGAGACAAGACTCGTCTTCCTTGCACTGTGACTTCAATGGAATCCTCCGGGGGACACGTCATTTCCTTAACGAGTTTTGCTAAAGTGTCGGCCTGAGAATTATCTCCCCTAAGAATTCGGTAGAAAGTCACATCAAGAATCTGCTCCAGGAGCTTCATCGTGTACTGATGGTATTCTGCTAATTTTGGTTTTCAAATTCTGTATTGTCCGACGACTTGCTGGATGACGAGTTGGGAGTTGCCATAAATGGCAATGTTTGTTATATCCATTGAAATTGTCATTTCTAACCCAGTGATTAAAGCTTCATATTCTGCTTTATTGTTGGTGCACGACTCTGTCAAGTGGTATGAGAACCTCATCATACCCTTATCTGGTGTGATAAAGATCAAACCAATCCCTGCTTTGCCCGGTATAACTATGCCTGATCCTTTGTCTTTTCTGGCTGATGAAGCACCATCAAAGTACATCTCCCAGCGTTGTGCACTGGATACTTTCATTTGTAATATTTTCTCGTCTAGTAACTCATCGTTGAGAGAGGACCCAGCTGGCAGTGGGTGTGCAGCGAGAAAGGATGCTAGGAGGAACAAAAGTTATATCAAATTGCAATAAGATCATTGACCATCTTGCTAAACGTTTGGAGAGTGTTGGTCGGGTCATCAGATATTGCAATGGATTAACCTTCAAGATTAGGGTAAACTTATGAGAAAGCATGTAATGCCTAAGCTTTTGGGCGGCAAAAATTAACGCCAGACAATGCTTTTCAATAGGTACACACAATGCTTCTCAATAGATGTATATCTTATCTCCGTCGGTATTAGGCGATGACTCAAGTAGTAGAGCGCATTTTCTTTACCCTCCTCATTGACTTGGGCTATGTGGGCTCCGAGAGAATCATCTAAAGCCACGGTATAAAGTATCAAAGGTTTCCCTGGGATAGGGGCTGCCAAGATAGGAGGTTTCATTAAATATTATTTAACCTCCCTCAAAGCCCGCTGGCATTTCTCTTCCCAAATATTTGGTGTCCTTTTTTAATTAATGCCGAGAAAGGCTGACACCTACCTGAGAGATTTTGAAATAAAGCTTCTTAGATATGCCAACTTCCCTTGAAAGGAACCTAGTTGTTTCAAGGTTTTAGGGGAAGACATTTCTAAGATAGCTTTAATCTTATCCAGGTCGATCTCAATTCCCCGATGACGGAGAACAAATCTTAGAAATTTCCCGGAAGTAACACCAAAGGCACACTTTAAGGGATTCATGTCATATCGTTGTAATCGTTCAAACACGATCCTCAAATCATACAAATGGTCTATTTTCCATTTACTTCTATCTTGTCATCATTATCTAATCTTTAGAACTATCTTCATCACCAATGTTGATAGATGACCTAGTCGGTTCAACAATTAAATTGATCCTTCCTCGTCCACGTCCCCGGCCTTGACCTCGGTTGCTCGAACTAAAAGAACTTTCACCAACTTGTTGTAAGGGAGTGGTGGAAGATAATTGAAGGGGAGATGAAGATGAATGGCCTCCTCTTTGTAATTTTTTTTAATCTTCATATTTGTTTGTGATAACTTCACGAGAAAAGACAATCTTCTTTAGAGGTGCGTAGTAGGAAACATCTTCATGTATACCAACTTCATGCACTGAAAATGGTTGTAGGTCTCCTTTGATGCAATTTTATTGACCATCTTTGCGGTATTTGATGCACTGGTAGTGGGATGAACTCAAGAGGGTCCTTAATCAAATACAAGATTCATCAAAACAAGCTTCTACAAATACCGAAGAAGAATGGAATGAGGTCTAGAGCAGATCATCAAAGAAAATACTGAACAAGATCTAGTATGCATTAAGCCTTCATTCAGAGTTTGCAACTTACCAAGCTTGAGATGAAGGTTTCGTCAGAAGATCCATCATTTTCAAAGACAAAGAAGAAGAAGAAAAGGGTCACTACAAAGATTGATAGCATGAGGGGTAGGATATGGGTTGCCACTACTAGATTGGTTGTCTCAGATTCGGGGAAAAAAATCCTCGAACCCCTAACTTTGTATGATTATCTTTTTGTCCCTCCAGGGTCTTATGAATATAATGATTGTGATTATGGCTACATTTTAACTGTTTCTTGTGATAACATAACTGATTATGCCCAATCTATTTTCAATCTTGATCTCTAAAATGATCCTCAAATCGTACCCGAGTCTGACGAACTCGTTGTCAAGTCCAAAGAAGACATCAATGACACTGCTTACGACAACACCGATAACGCGATAACGAGGAGCCAATTAACGAGGAGCCAATTCTCAAGCATCACGGTACAACGCTTACCATTAGCTTATATCTTTCTGATGAGGAGAAAAAGACATCGAAAGATTCAACAATGATATCTCAAAATGAAGAAATCACAGAAGTTAACTGAAGGAGCGGAAAAGTGTTACCACTAAGAACAACTCCAACAGATAAAGGAAAGCAGATAATGAACCGTGAAGAGAAACCCCCACCTCCACCAGTGGAAGAACCACATAATCAAGACAAAATTGAAGGATCATAAAAAGTGGGCTGCAATGTACTAGCTCATCTTAGGAAGTTGTCGGCCCGATTAAGCATCTACGACACTCTGATCCTGTCAAAGAAGATGAGAGAGTCTCTGGTTACAGCTTTGCTTGACCCAGAAATTTGCCTAGCTCAGTTGGTCAGCACATCCTTAGATGAAGTTTATTCGTTGAAAGAACTGCCTGGGGTAACTTTTAAAGATGAAGACTTATTGCTCGGTACCGCCGACCAAAATCGTCCTCTCTACATCTCCGTCAACATCGGTAGATTTGTGTTGTCCAGAGTATTAATAGATCTTGGAGCATCTCTTAAATTGATGAGCCTATGAACATTGGCCTATTTGGATATTCAAGCTCAGGAGCTTACGACCGATAAAATGATGTTAAGAGGATTCAACCAAAAGGGAGAAAGATCCCTCAGATCAATTACATTACTTATGAAGGTTGGAGAAATCGTGACAACCGCTAAATTTCATATCATCGACACCGAGACCTCTTTTAATGCTCTACTGGGTCGACCATGGATTCATAAGCACAATATGGTTTCATCATGACATGCAAGTTTGCCGGTATAAAAACACAGTATGAAAGTACAAGAAAGACAATGCTGAAAAATGTAAAAGCGTACCTGGCGAGTCGTACCTGGCGAGTCAGCGTACCTGGCGAGTCTTCTCGTTCCACCACCTGAAACTCAAAAGACATGTTAATGCAGTTTATATTAGACAGGGAAGTGAAATTTTGGCGACCTATCTAACCCTAGGTCATATCTTGGTGGGTCTTTAAGAGTTTAATTAAGGGTAATTTTGTCAAGCAAAAAATATTAAGTTTAGTAGATCTCCGAGGTATCCAACAGATCTAGAGAAAGAAGCAGGTTTGTTCTACTCTCTCTTCTCTGGGTGGAAAATCTTGAGTTCTTTTGAACTTATTATGTTACTTAATAATTCATCCTATAAAACACCCTAATGCTCAATGAACAGCTCAATGAACATTGATGTCAATGAACATTGATGTCTCAATTATCACTAAGAGTAAGGTAATTATCATATGTCATTTAATTTTGACAATTATGTGGGTGAAGTCCCTTAAAGAGGCAAGTTAGTGTTATTGGAACACTTAACCAAATTTTGGTTATATTTAGGCTTGTAGTATTTGAAAGATGTTTTAATTTTAAATGATGTTTACTTTTATAATCTACTTTTTCTAATGATCATTTAAATGAAACTTGATTTAGCCTAAGTAATTAACTAGGTGAGGTGTCTTAATTAGTTTTGAAAGGTTAAGATTTAGGTGGTCATGATTCATGATTTGAATTTTATTTGAAAATCAAAATAGGGTTATTAAATTGATGAGTTATTAACACCCAAACACCCAAAATCATACACCCAAAATCATACCCCTAAATCTAGAATCATTTAATTTTAAGTAACTTCCAAATTTTAAGAATTTATTAATTTATCAACTTATCTTTTCAATTGGGAAAGTGAGGTTGGTTTCTACCAATTAACCCCTTATGTTTCAAACATCCAAATTAAAATCAGAGGTTACCCATTTCCTTCTCTAAGTTAAGCCTGAATGTTTATTAAGGCTAAATTTCCAAAATTACACATTTGCCCCTGAGGCTCTAACACTTCATAATTTGTCAAATTCAATTCAAATGACTTTGAAATTTTTATCCTACCTCATTCACGGGTCAATTAAGACATCAGAGGAGAAAATATGATTTTTTTAAAATTTAGTTTATTTTATATAATTATTTTTATGCAAAAATAGGATTTTTCAAAGAAAATTCCTAACTTGACCAAGGTAAATCCTAATCCTTTGAAATTTTTAATGGAGGTAGGCCTATACCAGAGAAGCCTTTGGACCAAATTTCATGATTTTTTGAATTTTATTTGAATTATAAGAATAATTAAGTTCTGGGGTATTTATTAATTATAAAATATATTAAATAGAGAAAATTAAGTTTTGTATTTTTGAAAAGTCCTCCTAAGATTAGAGAACTCAGAGGAGAAAATTTTATATTTTTGTGAATTTTATTTGATTTATTGGAATTATTTTTAGTGAAAACTCATTTTAGCCTTTTTAAAAAATATATTTAAGCTTTGAAATTCAATATCTTTATTCAAAAAATCAGGAAAAATATGCTAATTGTTCCTAAGTGCTTAAGAAACAATTTAGAATATTTCCATGAGTTTTATTATTTTTGTGATTTTTAGGGATTTTTAATTATTTAAACATTTAAAATAGGCTAAAAATCAAGTTTTTATTTTAAATATCATTTTACTTTTAGAAAATACCCCTGATCACAGAGAACTCAAAAAACGAAGTTTTATAATTTTTCAAGTTATATTTTTTTAAGTCATTTTAGTGCCAATAATGTTAATTAACTTGAAAAATCAATTTAGGTTTTGAAATGAACTTAAAATGCTTTGAAATTTTTATGGTGAGTTCTCTGGATCCTGAAAAATAGTGGAGATAAAAATCAAGTCATTTTATTATTTTTATTTTCCAAAATTAATTATCTTAGTGATTTAGGGTTTGTGAAGATTAGGTGCATTTTAAATGACTCGACTCATGAGAAATTTTCCTAAGGGTTCTCTAGTCATAGTAAACCTTCCAAAATTGTCTTGGATTTTCTAAGTAACATGCTAATTTCTATGATTACTTTAAGCAAATAGTGCATATAAACTTGAAAAATATGATTATCCGCCTAGGGACCTCCTTAGACTTTAGAAAAATCAAGGGATGTTCCCTAAGATAGAGGCAACAACATGCTAAAATTCCAAGCTATAATAAAATGCCTATAATGGAGAATCAAAAGATTCAAATCAGTATTGAATTAATTAAAAATAAAATATACGTCACATGGACTTAAAATTATTTCCATATTATTTTCCTCCATTCACTGAGCAAGAGGATATTTTTATTTTATTTTTATGATTTTTCTACACCAAGATATGAATTTTTTAAGTCAGGGGTATTTAAATAATTAGGAAAAATCCCTATTTATCTATTTAAAAACCACGGCGCCATGTTGATCCTAGGCAGCTCCGAACTCCACGCGGCGCGCTCCTATTTGACGCTGCCGTCCACCTCAACACTGACACGGCCCGCAGTTTATGTTCTGAATCACTACCCGACTCGATCTCCTCCGTCCAATCGATACACACTTGATCAAATGGCTGCCCGTCATCATCCCCGATTGAGTAATCCCGTGACCGTCCACACCAAATCCTTAAGATCTCGACCTAGACTCAACCAAATCACTTCTGGTTTGATCCTATGGACTCGTTTAAGTGAGATTAAGTGAGACAAAGACAAACACATCCATATGGTAATCATGCAATTAAATTAAGCCTAATCAAATGGAAAATCCAAATAGGCTCAGAAGGGAAAGAAGTTTTATACCTTTGCTACGAGAAGTGAAGCTTCGATCAGAGAGTCTCGGCACGTTTGTTGTGATCCAAAGAGGCTAGGGATTGAGTCTCTGGTCTTGGTGTGAGGCCTAGATATGATTTCGACTAGAGCTATGGTAGAGGCTCTGTGAGAGGGGAATTTGATGGGGCTTTAGCTCCTTTCACTGTTGTGAAGGTGTGGGTGAGTTTAATTTGAGTTTGGTGGAGTTTAGTGTGTGGAGAGTTTTGTCCTTCCTCCGATAAGATTTTGATCTCAATAATTGTGCTCCGATAAGGGATCTAGGGCAGTGTGGTGGGTGGGTTGCACTGAGGAGGCCTCAAAGAGGCTTTTGGATCAATTTGGGGAAGTATCTTAGAGTAATTTTCAGCTCTCCCTCCATGACCGTGGAGGGGAGCATTTTATAAAAATGGCCTTACACATGCTGTCATGGCCAATTAGGGGGTGGATTATGTTGCCTAGGTGGAGGGTAGAGAGGCTCTAAGCTTCAATTTGGATGATGTGGCCTCTAGGATTGAATTGGGTTTAATCACACGGGGGTGGCTCTTGGTTTGGCCATTTTCTGACCACTAGGCTGGTCGGCCGGCCAGGGGGAGGTGGCTAGGAGCTCAGGGAACCCAGGGGAATATGTCACAAAAATTTAATGATTTTAGGCTTTGTTTTGGAAAAAATTTCTAAGCCTTAAGCAAATATGGCATTAAATCCTTTGATTTAGGGGAACTATGTTCCATAGCTTAGTTTAGGTGGTTTTAAGAGGTTTAGGCTGGTCACTAGGTTCCAATTCATAGCTGAGGTGGAGTTAATTTGATGACTTTGGGGTGGTTAGGCCATCTTTAATGCATAGGTCCAGCATGGGTTAAAGTGATCAAAGTTTGGGTTTGGGCTAGGTTAGCCATGTCAATTGACCCAATTGATTGATCAAAATTGAGTAGATGATTGTTATGAAGATTTTTGCCGAAGGTTTTTGGTTATGTTGGGCTTAACATGGCTCTAGGTTGGGCTAGCCTTAGGATAAGTCCAATTTTATTAATCCACATGATCAAGAAAAGTGTTTTAAAGATTTTTCGTGAAGGGATGGAGTGGAAATTTTGTGGTTAAGGCCCTCAATTTGGTGAGATTTTGAGACATGACCAATTTGGGGCTTTAGGATTTAGGTTGAAATCAAATGAAATTGAGGTCTCACAAAGGCCAATTGAAGATAATTTTTTATGTATGGGGATGTTATGAAGTTTTTTCAACATAAATTGTTGAAAATGGAGTAGGCCATGTGCTCAATTTGGTGGAACCAAGTCATGGGCCAAAATTGGGGTTTTTAGTTTAAATCAAAATTGGGTCCAAATGATGGACTAATTGAGCTTGGATTTGGTCTAGATTGGTCATATCAAGGGTCACTTTGAGTTTAGAATTGAAATTGGGGTAAATTGAGATTAATTGGCTAGACATTTGAGGTAATTTGGGAAAAATATGGGCCTTTAAAGGGCAATTTGGGGGTTTTGATCAAATATGGTTAAATTGGCCAAATTGGGTCATGTGATAGTTGATAAGAATGAAATTGAGAATATTTGAGAGGTCTTGGGAATTTTTGGGATTTTTTGGAATTTTTAGAATTTTTAGGTCAGGAGGGGTATTTTGGTAATTTGGCTAATTTTGGTGATTTTAGGTAGTTTGGGTTTTTTCAAGCTGTTTGAAATGATTTTTGAGTCAAGTTAGGTATTTTGAGTGAATTTGGGAATTTTAGCCAAACTTGGCGTGCCAAAGGTATCTAGGTAATTTGGGAGAATTTAGGGGCAAAAGACTAGTTTGGGTGTCTTGGTAGAGTTGGAGTGCCACCCACCATCAATAAGCCATGGACCAATGAAAACCCCATTTTGGGTCTTCTATGTAGTGGTCTTAGCTAATCCATAGCCTAGGGCTAGTGGGTTTAGGGGACCGACTATAGCAGTCTCCCAAAAGTATCAAGGGACCAGAGCCTAGAAGTTTTGGATTTAGGGTAGTGAGTGACTGTGAGTGCAAGTGATTACAAGTGAGTGCCTTAGCCCTAGAACAACACCCAGGGTCAAACCTAAGGTCCAACATTCCTAAGAGTGACTCATCTTGAGTTTCCTCCATAGTGACACCACCTACTAAGTGCTAGAGGTTAGGACCAATATGTGGAACTCCAAGTTGAGTAGAGAAGAGTGTAGAATTTCTAATGGCGAGGGTTCCATGTCTAGTTTTCTAAGAATAGTCAATAGGAAAGTCCTATGGATAGAACTTAGGCTACTAAAAAGGAAAAAACTAAACCTCAACCAAAAGTGAGATCAACAGAGTAGTGCATGGATCAACAATAGACTTTGTTTGAGAGATTTTCAATTTTCTTTTAGAGGGAAAGTATTAAGTATTGTGTTTTTCATTATCTTATAATCATGAGTAGTTTTTTTTATTCTTCTCTTTTAAAATGAAGTAGTGGCATGTGTAAGAAATTTATTTTATGATAGAATAATTTTTATCTTCATGTGTTGAGTAATATCTCCATCGCTTCATTAACATAAGTTAAGTGGCAATATGTTATATTAAAATCTTTTGTAAGTGAAACCAAGACTCATAATTTTCAGCTCTCCCTCCATGACCGTGGAGGGGAGCATTTTATAAAAATGGCCTTACGCTTGCTGTCATGGCCAATTGGGGGGTGGAATATGCTGCCTAGGTGGAGGGCAGAGAGGCTCTAAGCTTCAATTTGGATGATGAGGCCGCACACGGGGGTGGCTCTTGGTTTGGCCATTTTCTGACCACTAGGCTGGTCGGCCGGCCAGGGGGAGGTGGCTAGGAGCTCAGGGAACCCAGGGGAATATGTCACAAAAATTTAATGATTTTAGGCTTTGTTTTGGAAAAAATTTCTAAGCCTTAAGCAAATATGGCATTAAATCCTTTGATTTAGGGGAACTATGTTCCATAGCTTAGTTTAGGTGGTTTTAAGAGGTTTAGGCTGGTCACTAGGTTCCAATTCATAGCTGAGGTGGAGTTAATTTGATGACTTTGGGGTGGTTAGGCCATCTTTAATGCATAGGTCCAGCATGGGTTAAAGTGATCAAAGTTTGGGTTTGGGCTAGGTTAGCCATGTCAATTGACCCAATTGATTGATCAAAATTGAGTAGATGATTGTTATGAAGATTTTTGCCGAAGGTTTTTGGTTATGTTGGGCTTAACATGGCTCTAGGTTGGGCTAGCCTTAGGATAAGTCCAATTTTATTAATCCACATGATCAAGAAAAGTGTTTTAAAGATTTTTCGTGAAGGGATGGAGTGGAAATTTTGTGGTTAAGGCCCTCAATTTGGTGAGATTTTGAGACATGACCAATTTGGGGCTTTAGGATTTAGGTTGAAATCAAATGAAATTGAGGTCTCACAAAGGCCAATTGAAGATAATTTTTTATGTATGGGGATGTTATGAAGTTTTTTCAACATAAATTGTTGAAAATGGAGTAGGCCATGTGCTCAATTTGGTGGAACCAAGTCATGGGCCAAAATTGGGGTTTTTAGTTTAAATCAAAATTGGGTCCAAATGATGGACTAATTGAGCTTGGATTTGGTCTAGATTGGTCATATCAAGGGTCACTTTGAGTTTAGAATTGAAATTGGGGTAAATTGAGATTAATTGGCTAGACATTTGAGGTAATTTGGGAAAAATATGGGCCTTTAAAGGGCAATTTGGGGGTTTTGATCAAATATGGTTAAATTGGCCAAATTGGGTCATGTGATAGTTGATATGGGTCATGTGGCCAAATTGGGTCATGTGGTAGTTAAGAAAAATGAAATTAAGAATATTTGAGAGGTCTTGGGAATTTTTGGGATTTTTTGGAATTTTTAGAATTTTTAGGTCAGGAGGGGTATTTTGGTAATTTGGCTAATTTTGGTGATTTTAGGTAGTTTGGGTTTTTTCAAGCTGTTTGAAATGATTTTTGAGTCAAGTTAGGTATTTTGAGTGAATTTGGGAATTTTAGCCAAACTTGGCGTGCCAAAGGTATCTAGGTAATTTGGGAGAATTTAGGGGCAAAAGACTAGTTTGGGTGTCTTGGTAGAGTTGGAGTGCCACCCACCATCAATAAGCCATGGACCAATGAAAACCCCATTTTGGGTCTTCTATGTAGTGGTCTTAGCTAATCCATAGCCTAGGGCTAGTGGGTTTAGGGGACCGACTATAGCAGTCTCCCAAAAGTATCAAGGGACCAGAGCCTAGAAGTTTTGGATTTAGGGTAGTGAGTGACTGTGAGTGCAAGTGATTACAAGTGAGTGCCTTAGCCCTAGAACAACACCCAGGGTCAAACCTAAGGTCCAACATTCCTAAGAGTGACTCATCTTGAGTTTCCTCCATAGTGACACCACCTACTAAGTGCTAGAGGTTAGGACCAATATGTGGAACTCCAAGTTGAGTAGAGAAGAGTGTAGAATTTCTAATGGCGAGGGTTCCATGTCTAGTTTTCTAAGAATAGTCAATAGGAAAGTCCTATGGATAGAACTTAGGCTACTAAAAAGGAAAAAACTAAACCTCAACCAAAAGTGAGATCAACAGAGTAGTGCATGGATCAACAATAGACTTTGTTTGAGAGATTTTCAATTTTCTTTTAGAGGGAAAGTATTAAGTATTGTGTTTTTCATTATCTTATAATCATGAGTAGTTTTTTTTATTCTTCTCTTTTAAAATGAAGTAGTGGCATGTGTAAGAAATTTATTTTATGATAGAATAATTTTTATCTTCATGTGTTGAGTAATATCTCCATCGCTTCATTAACATAAGTTAAGTGGCAATATGTTATATTAAAATCTTTTGTAAGTGAAACCAAGACTCAAGAGAACAGTGATGTCGCAACTTGAGTGCGCTCACATTAATTTGTTGGCAATGGTAAAGTAGTTTAGGCGGCAATGCAACTTTTAAGGAAATATAATTTAATGATCTGTTTCTATTAAGAGCATTTAGGTGACAGATAATTGCATAAAATTAATAAAATATTAAGCGTGTATATATTCTCATAAGAGGGTAGGTAGACAAATGTTTCTTGTTAGCAAATAATTTATTAAGTAATTCTATCAATTCTTTTAATACTTATGCAATCATCTTAATTTTACTTTTCTTTTGCAATGAAATGAATGCTTGTTTAGGAATTTAGATTTGATTAGATCTACTCTTTTTTCATTAATGTGATGGTATCTTCACCGTTTCTTAATTTACTTTGCAAACTGATCACTTGTCAAGCTAAAATCCATTGCAAAATATAATGACCTGAGAGGGCTATGATTTCACCAACTAGTAAGTCCAACACTAAACCTTGGATGGAGGGCATGCCAAATCCAAGGGGGAGTGTAAATGGATAGGAAGATAAGATTTAATGGGTGTAGAATGTGTGTTTTTAGGGTGACAGGCTAGATCCTTTACCATTTTTGTCTAGAGTTGGAACTTGAGTCTCTGGTAGGTCCTATAAAGAAGGCACACTGGGCATTTTAGAAGCAAGAGGCTACAGTCTACACAACACTGCCATACAATCAAAAACTTGCTTTAGAATAACCAATGTTATTTATGCACTCCAGAGGATAAATAATAGGTTGTTGAGCTTACTTTTGGTTGAGGTCTAGTCTCTTCCTTAGAAGCCTAAGATCTAGCCATAGGAATTTCCTGTTGACTACTCCTAGAAAACTAGTAAAAGAACTCCACCATTAGAATTTCTAACATCTAGCACTTAGTAGGTGGAACCAATATGAGGGAACTCAAGAAGAGTCATAAGACTGCTTTGCCTTAGGGTTAGCCCTGGATGGTGCGGGCTTGTTCAGTCTTGCACACACATTTGATACCCCTAACCTTCACTCACATCCAAAACCATTAACCAAACATGCTCAACTTGTTCCCTTACTCTTTTGGAAACTCATGTGGATGGACCCCTAAACCCTTAGCTCTTAGCTAGGGTTTGGCTAAGACTAGCAAATGGAGGATCTATAATAGGAGTTCTCTTGGTCTCACGGATCAAAAAAGGGTGATTTTATGATTAACATCCTCAGTTGATCTCATCCTACCCAAATTTCCAATTTAGCCTTTTGCACCAAACAATCTCAAAACTACCAAATTATTCTTGAAACCCTAAATTTTCAAAAATTACGCAAATTATCCAGTTTTGTCCTAAAATCATCTCAAACTCTTTTAAACCCCTCAAACTACAAAAACATTCCGAATTTTCCAAAATACCCCTAACTTTTCCAAAATTACCAAAATTCCCTTGGAGGCCCAAACATTCCTAAAATCTCTAATATTAATTTAAAAACTTCCAAAACCAATCTTAACCACTCATGATGTCTAATTTGACCAATTTTGATCAAAATCCTGATTTTGTCCTTTAAGGTCCAATTACCCCAAATTTCCACCAATTTGACTTCAATCTTCCCTAATTTTAATTCAAATTCAAAATTCATCATGCTAATCCCAATTGAAACAAAATTTAAGTGTACTTAAAATCCCAATTTTGACCATGTACTCAAATTTACCCAAATTGAACCCCATAACCAAACCAATTTCCCCAAAATTGAGTTCCAAACTCCTCATAACATTCCTTTTAATTAGTTTGAACCTTCAGTTTGTCCTAGCCTAAACTCAAACCTCACCTAAATCCCACCTAAATCAATATCCCCAATTTTGTCTTAAAGTCCAAATGTCACCAAATTAAACCTCAAAGCTCCATATTTTTAACCAAATTGATATCCAAAACTCTTCATCACAATCCCTTGAACCAATTTGAGCCATCAATTGAACCAAACCCAAACCTTGGCCCAGTCCAAACCCAAGTCTAGCCCAAATGCCTCAAATTTGACCATGAGCCAAAATTCACTAATTTGAACCTCCCAATAAATTCAAAATCACCCAATTCCTTTTCCAAACTTCACATGACAATCATTCACATTAATTTGGCCTATCACTTGACCCAAATCTTAACCAATGCCCGACCTAGATCCAATTTCAAACCAAAACCATAATTTTGAACCTAAACCCTAATTTGGATCAAATCTTTTACATTATCCAATTTTAAGCCTCTCCTGCCTTGGTTACGCAACTAAGATGGTAATCAGATCACACAAAACCAAGGATTTGAGCCATGGACCAAGGCTCCCCCAAATTAACGAGATAAGCTCCCCCATTTTGGTTAAAATCTTCCCCCCCCATGCTATCACCTATCAAGCCATCAAGCTAATTACCATTCAGGCTTCCCTGACCCTCTCTGACTAAGCTAGCCACCATCTCATCTCTAGTCAACCACCCTAGTTACCGAGAAGCTTAAATCCGAGGTGACCTTCCCTCTTTTGAACCCCAAATTGAACCCATCCAAAGTGGCACTTCCCCATTTGATTCTTACGGTGAGTTAAACTCCACCTCTGCTTATTGACACCATCCAATCAAAGTCTAAGGCCCTCCCTTGGCCATGGTTAGAAGAAACCCAATTTTCGGCTAACTTCCAAGTGTGCCAAAACCCTTAGGGAAACTCTGCCAATTCACTTCCAAAGCCTCTCCATCCTACCTTGAGTTCATTCCAACCATTTTTCCCTATTGAAATCCAACACTTGAGCTTAGGTTTTTCTTTAAAATCTAAGGTTTTTTCTATCATTACCTTGAACTCCACCAAAGCTTATATTAAACTGCCCAAAACCTTCCTCAGACCAAACGATGAAGTTCTTCATCAAAACCCCCTCTATTGAGCACTCTAACCCACTTCTAGATCAAGGCCACATCACCTCTTAATCAAACTCTTGCCTAGGATCAATCTTAATTGAAGTTGGAGCTTAGAGGAGCTTCATGGAGTCACAACAAACGTCTACAACCAACCCAATCGAGGCCTCACCTTTTAGACTATGGTATAGATCATAAACCCTAAAGTCATGCTTGATTTCATAATAATGAAGATAATGTTAATTTTAAATGTATCTAGCCATATGGATGTGTTTGTCTTGACTAGATGAAGCTATAAGAAGAAATCGTGAGTGATTTGGTTAAGTAACGAGTGAGATCGAAGTATTTTAGTGTGGACGGTTCTTAGTTTAAAATAGATGTGGACAATGAAGGAATGTCATCCATTTGCTCATGTATCGATCCATCAGTGGACGAAGAGTTATATGAAGAGATGGTTCATAAAGCATAGCTTGCGTGATAGCTACCCAGATGGCAGCATCCAGTAGCGCGACGACACGTGGAAAGTTTGGAGCACCATAGGTTAACGTGGATAAATAAGAAAATATGCTAATTTTGATTTATTATACAGTATAAATTTAGAAAATGCATAACTTGGTGTAGAGGAATCATAAAATTAAAATAAGAAAACTCTCTTGCCCAATGAACAGAGGAGAATAATGTGGATTATAAATAAAAATTATTGGACTTGTCTCTGATTTTTATTAAATTAAATACCACCTGGACTATTTTAATTCTAACTAAGTAAATTTTAATCACTATGGCTTGAAACTTTGACGGTCATGTTAATAGGGATGTTTTCTAATTTTTCTAAGGTTAGAAAGCATCTCTACCTTTGAAACCCTATTTTTCAAGCCTAGTTGTCTATTTTTGCTTAAAATAATTATATAAATTAAAATAATTAAAAAATATATGGGACTTATTTTCATAGGTTCCCTGTCGTTAGAGGAATCTAAAAAAATATAAAATGTATTTTAGTGATTGTGCATAATTTTCTAGCTAATTAAGTGTCTAAAATTTATAAAAAGTTAAATAAATATAATACAATTAAAAAATTAACAAAAATTGTTCCACAATGTAAATAATGATTATTTTAACTCACTATAAAAAATTGAGACTCATTTGAATTAATTTGATCACTAAAGTCTATTTTCTGAGTAAAATGGTATTTTTGCAATAAAATAATTACAATAAATTAACTATAATTATGAAAATTAAGAAAAGTAATTTTATGAGTTCCTTGTGATCAAAGTAAAATTTATTTTAAAACAAATAGTTCATTTTTTGAACAACTTTCTGAATTAAAAATAATTTAAAAATTGCAAAAAATTAAAAATACCCAAAATTGCTCCTGATTGTTCCCTGATGACTTGGGACCCTTTGAAATATTTTCCTAGTTTTTCTAATTTAGTTATATATTTTGAAATGCTAAAAATGTATCTTTCTTAATTTTCCATTAAAATAATTGAAATAAATAAAATAAAGGTCACAAAAATGAAATGTTTGTATCTACAAGTTCTCCGGACTTGGAAATATTTATTAAAAATACACAAAATTAATTTTTGAAATTAAAATATTTTTTCTATATGATTAATCAATAAAATTAATAAGTAATTATAATAATTAAAATATAATTATAAAAATCATGGAATCTTGTTCAAGTGGTCCTCTGGCTAGGTGATCCTCCAATATATTTCCCATGAACAAAAAAAAAATACTTTGATTAACTAAATGAATTAACATTGAAACCGTATTTTTAGGATATTATATATATATATATATATATATATTAAATAAAAATTAAAAAATCAAATTTTCTCCCCTCATGTTTTAATTGACCCATGAGTGGGGTAGTTTAAAAATTTCAAAGTCTTTTGAGTTGAAATTAAGGAATTATAAAGTGATAAGGCCATAGAGGGCAAAGTGGTAATTATGGAATTTGAACTCTAATTAATATTTAGGCTAGATTATAAGGGAAATGGGCAATGTATGATCATAATTGACCTTTAAGGATTATTTAAACACAAGGGAGTAAGAGGTAAAAACCAATTCCTCACTCTTTCACAATAAGGGCATAATTATAATTTCCCCTAATTATTATATTTGAAAGTTAATTGTATTGGATGAGCTTAAGGTAGAGGGCTTAAGCTAGAAAGATAATAACTTATTTAAAGCCCCTAATTGGTGATGAAATGATAAGTGTGATCTTTTAAGCAAATTAAATTTCATTTAATTTAACATTTTTAAAATTAGAAATTTACCAATGAAATCTTAATGGGCTTAGTAGTGAACTACGCTTATACCAAGATCGTTTAATGAGGTTTAAAAAAGATAATGTAATTAATCACAAATTCTTTGAGAGTAATGCTACCCCAATTATGAATTTTAACTGGCTAAATTTCTTAAAAAATCAATTTGCCCTTAGAGGCCTCCACTCACATAATTCATAAATGGAAGATCGAGTGATAGTTAACCCACTCATATGGATAATTAAGGTATCAAGGTTCACTGAGGATAGGGTGTATTAATTCATTAAAACTAAATCTAACCTTGAATGATTAATTAAACAACATAATAAGCTTAAATGAATTTGAAATTTTTCAAAGGATTTTAAAAGTTATTTAGGGTTATGCTCCGAACACTTTAGGATCATTTGGATTCTTTGAATGACAAATGAACTTGTTATTCTTTGTTCAAGAAAATCATCAATTAAAACTTTCAGGGACCTCCCCAGGTTATGACCTAGAACTTTGTAAGTACACCTTAAACTGGTTTACTTGCTTTTTCTTCTTGCAATTTATTTAAAACACATTTACATTTTTTCAATGCAATTTTCGTTCCTTTTACTTTACAACCTTTTCTTACATGTACTTTCTTTATTTACGAAACCTTTTTCAAAATTAAAAGTTACAAAACCATTTTTGAAAATTAAACAACATTTTTTAAAATCCAACAAAACAAAAATTTCATAACACACTCTCTTGACTTTATGAGTCCCTCGGATGTGGTAACCCATGGATGTTAACCAGATCTCTCCATTTTAAATGAGCTTAAGAACTCATTTAAACTAAGTAAATTCAAAAGGAAATAGTGGTACCATAATGAGAGAACCGTGGGATCCTAACTGGTGTCGCTCTACTTAATTTTAACCCCCCTATACTGATTGAACAAACCTGTCATTTAAACCATTTGAATCTTAGACTTTATGATGAATACATCGATAAGGAGCTTGAAGCTAACTTTGAGGACAACATCTTACACTAGCAAGTGGATCTACAACAATAGTCTTTCCTTAGAATTAAATAAAAAGCCATAGGATTTTGAGGTTATTCGTCTAGTGCAACATAAATCCTCACCTTTTCTTTAGGCCTTTGTATAATAATGTTACGCAATTTAAGCCCAAACTCATCTTAGGCTCTGAGGTTGTCGTTTATCATGAAATAAACCCTCCCATCTTCTAGGCTATTTGTATGATTATGTCATAAAAATATAAGTCCTAAATTATAATAATTGGCAGGATAAAACACTTAATAATTTTCTTCTTGAAATTGAAGCCAAACCATAGGATAGCTTGGGAAGTCGTTGAGGTTCTCCTCAGAATCTGTGAGAACCCCTAGTTTTCTCCAATTGGATTACATAACAAAGTTCCAAACATAACAATGTTCCAAATTTGAGCCTTTCTCATTTGACACTCCGTGGTCCAATCTTTGAAAACTCCTATCCTTTAAAAAGCTTGAATACAATATGTTTTTATCTAAACTGAGAGTTTTCTTAGGTGACCTCGGTCATTTAAGATGTAATTAACTAAGGGTCTTGCCCTTATATGAAACTTTAATAACCGAACCTAAAATAAACTTTATCTAATCTTTCATATTAGATAGGGGAACTTGTCGGTCAACATAAAGGTTTCACAAATTAAAATGGTTGTCATAAGTTCTTTAGTTTATTTAATCGAGCCTCACAGATAAGTGATGTCTATTCTTAGGGATAAGTATGTCACTTGTAGTGTTGTGCTCATTTATTTAAACATTATTTATATGAGGTTGGTTCAGTCTCGTATTTTTAAAAATTAAAATATTATTTTCTAATATTATAATGTATAATATATTAAATCAAATATCCTTTATAAAATATGGTGACCGGCAATTTTGTGGTGACTCTGCTAGGGACGAGTTTCTCTCTCCATTACGATCAGAAAGTCTTGTCTTCATACATTGGTAATGTCTCAATGTCCCTCGTGGTCCAGATTACCTTTCTTCCATTGGCATGGTTTGCTCATTTCTTTTTTGGGTAAGTATGGTCAACTCTTTTTGATTCTAAGACTCTTTGTTTAATCATCTTTAAATAGAGAGTTTCAGGAGTCCTTTAGGACTTTAGCTTTTTTGTGTGGGTTCAGACCCCTAATAGGTGTGTTGGTGGACTAGTTCCACTTATGTGATGTGTGTTGTGAAGTTGGTCCCACCAAAAAGGATACTATAAGTAGAATCATTAAGTGTTAGACATTGGGAAAAGTATTTCGATGGAGCTTTTTCAGCCAAAAAGGATAAAGGATTACAAACAATCATACTAAGGAAAGCAAGGATTGGTCTAAATTTTGTCACACCAGATCAAGGAATGTTAAGGTTGTCCTATGACTTAACAGAGCCATGCACGACTAATGAAGCAGAATATGAGGCCTTGATCATAGGATTAGAGTTGGCAGAATCAATGGACATAACAGACATTTCCATCTATGGCAATTCACAACTCGTCATTGAACAAGTTGATGGACAGTATAAAATTCTAAAGCCAAGATTAACATAATACCACCAGTGCACAATGAAGTTGTTAGAACAGATCCCCAGTGTACCAATGTATAGGATTCGTCGGTGAGTTAACACCCATTTTGACGCTTTAGCCAAGCCTGCTAAGAAATTGGCATGTTCACCAGAGGATTCCATTGATTCTACAGTACAAGGACGTCATGTTTTGTTAAACATCGACCTCAATAGTCTACACAAGCATGGAAAAGAAGAAGGGATAATAGTTGCAGTAGCTGATGATGCCAATGATTGGAGTAGAACATTAAGAGAAAATTTGTAGACTGGATGACTACCTGATAAAAAATTAGAAGCATATCATATCATCTAAGGAGCTTTGTCATTAGCTTTGGTTTGTAATGTCCTCTATAAAAGGTCATTCGATCAGATGTGGATATGTTGTATGAGTAGAGCTGAAGCACATGATATTGTCAATGAAGTACACACTGGATTGTGTGGTGCTCAACTGTCGGGGCCAAAGATGAAAATGAAAATTAACGAACTCGAATATTAATGGCCAGCAATTTTGATAGATTGCATGGATACAACCAGAAACTTTCACCTATTTTAAGTGGATGGAGTGGTCTTGCATCTAACTCTGAATGCGCTACACCTGACTGTCGCCTCGTCGTTATTCAAGTGTTGGGCTACAAATATAGTGGGTTCGATCATCCCTCCATTTTCAAAAGGACACAGTTATACTTATAGCCACATATTACATCTCTAAGTGGGAGAGACAGTACCATTACGAAAGGTTACGATGCACCAAGCTCTTCATTTTTTTAGGAGTCAGATTGACTACCTTGTCGGCTTCTCGTAAGGAGTTATTTCCAAAAATGGGACAGCTTTTAAGAGAATCAAGATCAATAGCTTCATCAAATGACATGGGAAAGATTGGTGGTACTCTACAATTTATTAACCCAATGAGAATGTCTTAGCTGAAGCTTTCAATAAGATGCTCGGGCAAAACTTGAAGAAAACATTGGACGAGATTAAGAAAGGATGGCATGAGAAATTATTATGAGCGTTTTGGCCCTGTGGGTCAACATTCAAAACTCCTACTTAGTGTACACCATATGCACTCGTGTACGGGTCCAAGGCCGGACTAACATTGAAAGTTCAGCTGCAGTCTCTTAGATTCGCCATCACTAACCATATCACAAAAGAAGATAACGCCAAGCTCCAACTTACAAAATTTGAAAGTCTTGAAGGGAAAGTTTATAAGCACAGCGAAATTCGGAACTTTATCAAGCAAATATGATTTTGCCCACGATAAACTAGTTTGCCCAAGGATGTTCAGTGTTGGTAAACTCATACTCATCCTCAAGAGACCTGTCCTTGCACAATGCGAGATAGGTTGAATGTTTTAACCAACTTAGTAGGAACCATTTGTTGTGGAGAAGGTCTTTTTAGGAGGATCTAACTTGCTAGTAGACTTTCGAGGTGAGTGGCCTATGCTATCTATCAATAGGTGACATTTGAAGAAATATTATACAACTTAATGTTCTTTGGGATGGATTTTGAAAGTGATATTTGTTTTAAGGATGGATATTTGGCCAGGATATGTGACTAAGTCAAAAAGCTTGTAATAAAATAAATGTTAATGAAATAAAATCTAAATTTTCACCTTTTAAGTCCTACATTTAAATTTTGAATTTCATTAGATTAAATTAAATAAAATTCTTCCAACCATATGATCCTAAAGTCCACTTAATGAGAATTTATTATTATTCTTGTTTGTTTTGAGTTTCAACGCGCTGTTGTTTTTTGTCATTTGTAGGAAATTGTCAAGTCAGAAGCTGATCTTCTCCTTTAAAGGCAGCTTAAATCTCGCACTTGACAAAGAGAGAGCAGCGCAGGGCGATGTTGCGAATTTTGACTTGAACTTCAGTTAAGACAAAGTGGACTACGAAGGCCCCCTGATGAGTATATTCAGGCACTGAGAAGCAGAAGGGCTACCACCACTATTAACAATCAGTGCTAGAGTTGAATCTACATTGAAAAGAAAGAAAGAATTAAAAAATCCAGATGTGCAGGACCTGATGAAAAGGGTCTGTCACTTGCAGTCAATGATTACAACATCGACGGGTGACTTAGTCAGTACCTCTACAAAAAGGGTTCATGATGCACCACTAAAGAGCACGCATCACATAAATGCCAACTATCATAATCACAGAGTCCTGTAGTGACTGGAGAAAAGACATGCCAAGGAAGTAGCTGTGCTGCTTGCTTGGATTCATGAAGAAGAATTCTACGATTCAAACTTGAAGTAGGCTTCCGCCAGTCTACTGATCATAGAGGATGAGCCAGAGACATTTACAAAGCCTACATCTTCATAGATCCTCGATGAGCTTTGTGTAGGATGCTTCATGTGTAATGTTGAAATCTAGAGAAGGACACCGCCTATGGGAGCATTAACAGAATGCCCAGAGTGTAACATCCTCCATCTGGGGCGGTACGGTTGAAGAATACACAGTAGCCAGAATTAGATGCAGGAGTGCAGAGCACCTGGAGGTTGAACCATACATACCATAATTTTTAGATCCTCTAGATTCATGGGCTCCTTCAGAGGTTGAGATATGTTTGCAGAGGATTCCAACATCAGAGCTAAAAAGGATGAGCACATTCCGGAAGCAAGAATTTGGATACTAGAGAGAGATGAAATAAAGATTCTTGATTGCATTTTTTTTAAGGAAAAAATGCTGAGTTGGCCTATTGATGAAGAGGACATATTCAGAACCACAGAAAGGGATGTGTGGAAAGGGAAGGATTACCATCCTGTGTGGATGCTATTATAAATTAGTTAACGACTAACAAGGGAACCCCTAAGGCGTTCTGAGATATGAGAACGTGGATCCCAAGCCATCCACGATAAAGAGAATGATTAAGACAATGTTAAAATGGAGTATAATTCTAGTGGATTGCATCCCAAATAGCTGCATAATCAAGTGATAGCTACCTGTCGGCACTATTTTTGGTTTAGGGGAGTTTCCCGTAAGAAGTTGTCGGTCGCCAGAATCGAAATCCCGTAGCCCGCTTCGGAAGGAAATTTTAATTTACATATAGATTTAGGTTTAGAAAAATATCAAGTCAAACTGACCCCATATTTTTCATATTTTAAATGAAAGAGCGTTGTACCTCAAATCATGTATCTATCCCGAAGGATAAACAATAGATTTGAGGATGAGACTCAATCAATTAAACTGAGAAATATATGACGTTTGTTTGGTCTGCGAAACTGTTTTATTTGCCAAAAATTTCCCCTATTTAATATGAAAAGTTACAAAGGGTTTATATTAAGCTGGTTTCAGAAAAGTTTCCTATAAGGGCAAGCCCCTATAGTTAATTATATCTTAAATGACCAAAGGCACCTAAGAAAACTTTTCCTAAGAAGACTCTTGATAAAAATTAAGAAATATTATCTTCAAGGAATTTCAAAGGGTAGGACTTCAACGAGATCAGATAGAGAGGTGTGAAATGGGATTGGCTCAAGTTTGGAGCATTTTATTTTTTGGAATCCAAAGGAGGAAGAACTAGGGGATGTCATAGATCCGAAGGAGAACCTCAGTGACTTCCCTGTCTATCATAAAGTTTGGCTTCAGTTTTAAGGAGAAGTTATTCAAGGGTTTCATCCTGCAGATTTTTTTGTTAGGGCTTACATTTGTGTGAAACGATCACACAAATAGCCTAGAAGATGTGAGGAATTAGGTCGTGACGAACGACAACCTCGCGAACGACAACACGAACGACAACCTCGGAATCCTAAGACGAGTGAGGGCTTATATTGTACAATAGAGCCATACAAAGGCCTAAAGATGAGGTGAGGATTTATATCGCACTAGGCGAGCAACATTGAAGTCCTATGACTTGTTGTTTTATTCTAAAGAATGGTTTAGATGGTGCAGACATGTTTTGGTTTTGAATATATGCTGCTCACCATGCTAGTTCTAAACTCCTTGTCATGACGAGTTTAAGTTTTCTAGAGTGTACAGTTATGATGTCAAATCAGTTGGCCCTATGGTTGTAGTTCTTTAAATATTATGGGGCATATTAAAGTTGATTAGAGCGACACCGGTTAGGATCCTACAGTTCCCTCACTCCGGCACCACAATTTTTTATTGGATTCACTTAGTTCAAATGAGTTTACTAAACTCAACTTAATGAGTTCCATAATTTCATTTAGACCATGGGAAGCATCATTAGCAACCGTAGGTTACCTCTCCGAATTAAAAACCGTAGGTTACCTCCTCCGAGGGATTCTCGATCATCCGATAGAGACGTCTTTATTTTGTTGGTATTTAGAGACGTAGTTTTGTGTGATCAATTCATATTTCGTGATGTATGTGATTAAATTTTGAGTTATCTTATATTTTTAATTTTATGGTAATGAATTTTATCTTGGTTGATTTTAGATTTGATTTTGGTTTTGATTTTGATTTTGTAGTTATCCTAGTAGTTTTGGTCTTCATGTAGGGTGACCATCACTGTTTAGCATGCAAGTTTAAATTTTGTTCATACATGGAGGTAAGTAAGCATAATGTGGAAAGCTTAAGAAAAGACAATGATGTAAACTATAAAAGCGTACCTGGGGAGTCTTCTCGTTTCACCACCTGAAAGTTAAAATGCATGTCAGGGCGTTTTATATGAAGCAGGAAAGTAAAGTTTTGGTGACCTACCTAACCTTAGGTCATACCTTGATGGGTCCCTATTAGTTTGATTAAGGATGATTTTTGTTAAGCAAAACATATTAAGAAGCAGGTCCATGCTTCCCTCTCACCACCTGGTGAAAAGTCTTGATCTCATTTAAACTTATTATGTTGCTTAATAATATATCCAATAAAAATACTCCTAAAGCTCAGTGAACATTGATGTTTCAATTATCCTTAAGAGTAGGGTAATTATCATTTGTGATTTAATTTGTAAATTATGTGGGTCAAGACCCTTAAAGAGGCAAGCCCTTAAAGAGGCAAGTCCCTTAAGAGGCAAGTTAGTGCGATAAAAAACATTTAGCCAACTTTAATTTGGGCTTGTAGTATTTTAAAGATGTTTAATTGTAATTATGTTCACTTTTCTAATGCTTATTTAACCAAATTTGATTTAGCTTAGGTCACGACTAAGCCCTTAAGGTTTTGGTGGATGTCTTAGTTATTTTGGATATGCTTGAATTTTAAATGATGATGGTTCATTTTTGAAAGTCATTTGAACATCAAATAGGGGTATTAAATTAGTGAGTTATTAACACCCAAAACTATACCCCTAAGTCTAAGATCATTTGGTTGACTAGACTTCCAAATTTTAAAAATTTAAGGAAATTACAAATTTATCCTTTAATTAAAAAAAGTGAGATTGGTTTCTACCAATTAATCCCCTTGTATTTTAATCATCCAAATAAATTAATTAAAATAAGGGGTTACGCTTTTCCCTCTTTGGAATTAAGCCTAAAGGTTAATTAAGGCTAAATTTCCAAAATTACATTTTGACCCCTAAGGCTCTAATACTTCATAATTTATCAAATTTAATCCAAATAACTTTGAAATTTTTATCCCACCTCACTCATGGGTCAACACCTCACTCATATAGTACCCCACTCATGGATCCAATAAAATATGAGGGGAGAAAATATGATTTTTTTCAAAATTTAATTTAATTTACATATTTATTTAAATGTAAAAATAGGATTTTTCAAAAAAAATTCTATAACATGACCAAGAAAAAGCCTAATCCTTTGAAATTTTTACTAGAGGTATAATTAGGCTAGATAAGCGTTGGGACCAAATTTCAAGATTTATTGAGTTTTTTGTGAATTATTACAATTATTTTAATTTCTGGAGTATTTATAAATTATCAAATATTTTAAGTGTGGAAAATTAAGTTTTATCTTTTTATTAAATCCCTCTTATATCAGGCGATATAGAAATAAATTTCATAATTTTTTGATTTTTTTTTGAATTTCTAGAATTATTTTAGTGAAAATCCATTTTTAGCCTTTAAAAATTATTTTAAGCTTTAAAATTCAATATCTTCACTTAGAAAATTAGGAAAAATATTATAATTATTCCTAAGTGCTTAGAAAACAATTTAGAATATTTTCATGAATTTTATTATTTTTCTAATTTTTATCATTTTCTAATTATTTAAATATTAAAAATGGGCTTCAAAATGGAATTTTTATTTTAATTTCAAATTTATTTTTATAAAATTCCTATGATCACAAAGAACTCTAAAAACTAATTTTTATAACTTTTTGAGTTATATTTTAATTATTAAAAATCATTTTAGTGCCAAAAAATTTTAGTACCAAAAATGTCATTTAGCTTGAAAAATCCATTTGAGTTATTAAATGAGCTCCAAATGTTTTGAAATTTTTATGGGGAGTTCTCTGAACATCAAACTATAGTGGAGATTAAAAATTAAGTCACTTTGATGTTTGTATTTAAATGTTCGTGTTACCCAAAATAATTTACTTTTTGTCTTACGGTTGGTGGAAATTAAGTGCATTCTTAATGACTTAACCCATGAAATATTTTCCAAAGGATTCTCTAGTCATAGTAAACCTTCCGAAATTTTCTTGGAATTTTCTAAGAAATATGCTAGTTATTATGATTAATTTATACAAATAATTGACATAAACTTGAAAAATATGGATCTCTGTCTAGATATCTCCTCTAACTTTGGAAAAATTAGGGAATGTTTCCCAAGACAGAGACAACAACATGCAAAAATTTCAAGTCATGGTGAAATGTCTACATGCATGGAGAATCAAAAGGCTCAAAATAATATTTAATTATTTAAAAAGAAAACATGCATCAAATGGACCTCAAATTATTTTCACATTGTTCTCCACTGTTCACTGAGCAAGAGGGTATTTTTATTTTATTTTTATGATTTCTCTGCACTAAGATATGAATTTGTTAAGTTAGGGAGCATTTTATGAATTATTTAAATCCCTATTTATCTATTTAAAAGTGCGACGCTGACTAGATCGTAGGAGGCTCCAAAAACAAGCGTGGCACGCTGTGGTTAAACGCCACAATCTATGTAGCCACTAACTCGGCCCGCGCTTTCTGAACGGAAGCGCTGTCCTGCTTCATCTCATCCATTGATGAGATAAATGCACGACCGAATGGCTCCCCGTCACCGTCCCCAAATAGGCTCCCCGCGATCGAAAGCTCCGTAGTGGGAATCAATAGGGAAAAGTGGTTGGCTTAAGCTGAGGAGGTCTCAAAGATTCTGTGAGTAAATTGAGGGGCTCTCTCAGAGAAAATTTCAACTCTCATTCCATGGCCGTGGAGGTTAGCTTTTATAAAAATTGGTTTAAGGGTGGTTTTCATGGCCAATTAGGGGGTTCAATGTGATGCTTAGGTGGAGGGCAAAGAGGCTCTAACATTTGATTTGGATGAGGTGGCCTCTAGGTTTGAAATGGGTTTGATTTGGAGGAGGTGGCTCAATTTTTTGGTGTTTTCCAGTCACTAGGCTAGCTGGCCAAGCCAGGGGAGGTGGCCAGAGGGCTCAAGGACTTCAAAGGAATCTGTCACAGCAATTAAATGGGTTTGGGCTTTGTTTTGGAAAAAAGATCTTAAGCTTAAGCAAATATGGAATGAAATCCCATAATTTAGGAGACCTTTGTTCCATGGATTATCTTAGGTGGTTTTATGGGGTTTATCTTGGTCACTAGGGAAAAACTAGTGGCTGTGGAGTCATTAATTTGGTGACTTTGGGGTGGTTAGACTAATTTTAGTGCATGGGTCCAATGTGGGTTAGAATGTACAAAACATAAGTTTGGCCTAGGATATCCATGTCAATTGACCCAATTGATTGATTAATTTGATGTAGATGATTGTAATGACCATTTTTGGTGAAGGATTGAAAGGATTTTGAGTTCAATTGGAGGGTTAATTCGGAGGATTTTTGGAATTTGGTCAATTTGGGCATGTCGGGCTAGACTCGGGACTAGATTTGGCTAGCCTTGGGTTAAGTAAAAATTTATTGTTGATAATGGTAAATAATAATTCCATTAAGAGTTTTCAACATGAATTGGGTGCCAATTTTGGGGCTAAAGTTTTCAATTGGGTGAAATTTCAAGACATAATTAATTTGGGGCAAAATTTGGGGCTTTTGGACTAATGTCAAAATTAAGTAAAATTGAAGCTTCACTAAGGCCAATTGAAGGTCAATTTTGATGTTTAGGAATGTTATGAAGAGTTTAGGGTCCTAATTAAGACCAATGGAGTAGACCATGGGGTTCAATTAGGCGGAACCAAGTCATAGGTCCAAAATTGGGTGTTTGATCTGGATCAAAATTGGGCTCAAGGAATGGGCCAATTGAGCTTAGATTTGGTTTTGATTGGTAATATTAAAGGTTAAATTGAGTTTAGGATTGAAATTGGGGGAAATGGGGACCATATTGATGGACATTTGAGGTGGATTTGGGGAGATTTGGCCCCTTAAAGGCAATTAGGAGTATTTTGGGAATTAAGGTCAAAGATGGTCAAATTGGCCAAATTGCGTTATGTGGTAGTTAAGGAAAGTGAAATTGGAAATATTTGGAGTATTTTGGAAATTTTTTGGATTTTTTGGAATTTTTGGCTAAGGAGGGGTATTTTGGTAATTTGGCATTTTTTTTGGTAATTTTGGGTAATTTGGGTATTTTGGAAGGTTTGGAATGATTTTGGGACCAAATTTGGGTATTTTGAAATTTTTGAATAAATTTGGGTATTTTGGACAGCAAAAGGAAAAAACAAAACTATAAATTTGGGAATTTTTGCCAAATTTAGGCTCCTAATGGTATCTAAGTAATCTTATGGGTTTAGGGGCAAAAGACTAAGTTGGGCATTTTGGTAGAGTTGGGGTGCCAACCACCACAAATAAGCCACGAACCAATGGAAACCCCATTTTGGGTCCTCTATGTACTGGTCTTAGCTAAACCCTAGCCTAGGGCCAGTGGGTTTAGGGAACCATCTACATGAGTCTCCCAAAGGATCAAGGGATCAAGGTCAAGAAATTTTTGGGTTTGTATTTATGAGTGATTGTGAGTGAGTGTAATGAGTGCCTTAGCTCCAGACCAGCACCCAGGGCCAACCTTAAGGTCCAACAGTCCTATAGGAACTCTCCTTGAGCTCTCTCATAATGGCCTCACCTACTAATTGCTAGAGGTTAGAACCAATATGTAGAGCTTCAAGTCGAGTAAAGAGGAGTTTAGATTTTCTAATGGTGAGGGTTCCTTTTCTAGTTTTCTAGGAATAGTCAACAGGAAGTCCTATGGCTAGAACTTAGGCTACTAAAGAGGAACATTAGACCTCAACCAATAATGAGGTCAACATTACCCCACTCATAGGGATAATTAAGGTATCAAGGTTCACTGAGCATAGGGTGTATTAATTATAGGGTGTATTAATTCAATTCATTGAAACTAAATCTAACTCGGATGACTAGTTGAACAACATAATAAGTTCAAATGAAATCAAAATGTTTCAAAGGTTTTTAAAAGTTGTTTAGGGTTATGCCCCAAACAAATTAGGATCCTTTGGATACTTTCAAGGACAATTGAACTTGTTATTCTTTGTTTAAGAAAATCATCCATTAAAAGTTTTAGGGACCCGCCAAGTTATTGCCTAGCACTTGGTAAATTCACCTTGTTTTCTTGCTTTTCCTTCCTGTAATGTATTTAAATTTCCTATAAAATCATATATATGTTGCAAATTCTAACATTTTCAGTGGGAGTGCTAGAAGATGACAGGCTCGCATTTACATTTTTGCAAAACAATTTCTGTTCCGCTTAATTTCTTTACATGCAAAACTTTTTTTTAAAATTAAAAATTACAAAACTATTTTTCAAAATTTTTCAAAAAATAACAAAACTATAATTTCATAACATGCTCTATTAAATTTACGGGAGTCCCTCAAATGCACTAAGACATGGTTGCTAACGAGATCTCCCTAGTTAAATGAGCTTAATAATTCGTTTAAACTAAGTAAAATTAAAAGAAAATGGTGGTACCAAAATGAGGGAACCATGGGATCCTAATCGGTGTTGCTCTAATCAAATTTAACCCCCTATATTGATTGAAAAAACTTATCATTTAAACCTTTTGAACCATAGAGTTTTAGGATCGGTACATCGAGGGGGAGCTTAAAGGTAACTTTGAGGGTTGTATCTTACAATAGCAAGAGGATCTGAAATAATAGTCTTTCCTTAAAATTAAATAATAAGCCATAAGATTTTGAGGTTGTTTGCTTTGTGCAAAGTGAATTCTCACTTTATCCTTAGGCCTTTGCATAACCATGTTAAGCAATTTAAGCCCTAACTTGTCTTGTCACGACATAAGCCCTCCCATCTTTCAAGCAATTTGTCTGATTGCATCATACAAATGTAAGCCCTAAATAATAGTAATAGCAGGGATAAAGCACTTATATTTTTCATCTCAATTTGAAGCCAAAACATAGGATAACTCGAGAAGTCATTAAGGTTCCCATCATGACTTGTGACAACCTATATTTTTCTCCCTTTGGATTCCATAACAACGTTCTAAATTTGAGCCTTTTCCATTTGACACTCCTTGTTCCAATATTTGAAATGTCCTATCCTTTGAAATTCTTGAAGACAATATTTTATGATATAAATTGGGAGTATTCTTAAGTGACCTCAGTCATTTAAGAAGTAATTAACTATAAAGGCGTGCCCTTATAAGAAACTTTAAGAACCCAGCCTAAAATAAACCCTATCTAATCTTTCATATTAGATAGGAGAACTTGTGGTCAATATAAATGTTTGCAGACTAAAACGGATGTCATAAATTCATTAGTTTATTTAATCAAGCCTCACAAATAAGTGTTATGTCTATTACTCTAGATAAGTATGTCACTTGTAGTGTTGTGCTCATTTATTTAAACTATTTTTTCTATAAGTTTGGTTCAGTTTCATATTTTCAAAAAATAAAATATTATTTTCCAAAATTATAATATATATTATATTAAATCAAATATCCTTTCTAAAATATGATGACTAACAATTTTCTGCAAACTCTACTGGGGATGAGTTTCTCTCTCCATTATGATTAAAAAGTCCTATATTCATACATCGGTAATGTTCCCATGTCCCTCAAGACCAAAATTACCCTTCTTCTGTTGTCATGCTTCGCTCATTTCTTTCTTGGGCAATTACGGTCAACTCTTTCAGATTCAAGGACCATCTGTTTAAACATCATTAAAAAAAGAGGTTCAAGAGTCCTTTAGGGCTTTACCTTATTGTGTGGGTTCAGACTTCAATAGGTGTGTTGGTGGACTAGTTCCACTTGAGCGATGTGTGTTGTCAAGTTGGTCCCACACAGTCCTAAATTTTTGCTTTTTCCTTGTGTCATTCAGGTTTGCTTTGCTATTTTACAAATCAAGCCAAGTCATTAAATCCATTCACCCTTGTTTAATTTTAATCAAAAGTCTTTTACTCTATAACCAAAAATAAACAAAAATTTTAAAAAAGAAAATAAGAAAGGATATGCCCTCTTCACAGAACGATGATACGCCTAAAAATTACCAACTTCTTCATATATATTTTATGCTCAATTTTAATGATTTTTAATGATATTACACTTTAATAGAAGGTATTTTGCAATATTTTTGATTTCAGGTACAAGAATTGAACTTTTGGAGAAAATGAAGCAAGAATGATGCAATTTAGAGTAAAAACGAGCAAGAAAAAAATTTCTAACTTGACACATTTTGATATATCTTTCTATGCTTAATATACTTTACATTTCTCACATGTTTTTGAATGATGTTACACTTTAAATAAAGGGTCTTTTCATGCTTATTTTGTAGGTATATCTGTTAGGGGTGAAACATAACTGAAATGGGGCGAAACAAAGTTGAAACAGAGCTAAACAGAGCAAAATAGTGGAGCTACTATAGTGTGGCGCAAGATGCGTCAAATTGGTGAATGATGCGCCATTTGATAGATATTTGGTGCAAGATGCACCAGAGATGACTTTCTACAGATTAAGGCAGTTCAGGATGAATTTTGCGTGAATTTTCAAAGCAACACTTGTTCTAAATACCCTATGGAGTGATTCAATTAATCTAGACACTTTGGAAGGTTCTTTTATGAAGGGATATGTCTCTTGGATCAATGGACATGTCTTTTGAATTCAAAAAAGCTAAATTTTGGATAGAATTTTGGAGAGAATTTTAAATTCTTTTTGGAGGGAGGCAGCCTTTTATAGAAGAGAGGGAAGTCTAGGGCTTGTAGAGGTGTTTTTGGGGGCGTGATTGTGTTTGCGTGAGTGTGTGGCGTGAGAACAAGAGGAAGAAGAAGGCAAGAGAGAAAAATTCAAGGGCTTTGAGTTTTTCTTCAAGGATTGTAAGAGGGGAGGGAAGGTGAGAGATTTCTTCTTCATTAAACTTCTAAAAGAGAATTGAGAGTGCTTGTAAAGAGACACTGCAACCAACTTGCCCAGTTACGGAGAACTTCAAGGGATTTTCTTCAGAAGGATTTTGAGATAAGTTGTGTTATTTTATTTCTTTATTTTATAAACTGGTTTTTATATATGAAATCCGTGTTTTGTCGTATCCTTCTCATGAATTATGAATAGTCTTCTTTATCCTTCTCTCTACTTTGAGATATTATTTTGTTAAGAATTAATTTTTTTATATCATTTTAAATGTCAATAATTTATGATGTTTTGAACTCCTATCTTCATTTACTTTTTGAACTCGAAAATTGAAATGTTAAAATGTGTTGAGAAAGACATGTTCCAAAAGGGCTTTAATTTCTGTAACTTATGGAGAATCACATTTGCTTTCATGGGAGAGTAACTCATCCATGGGTTAAATGCAAATAAAAAGAAAAATTTGCTTTGTTGGATGTAGAATTTGAGATTTTAAGGTGACAGATTAAAATCCCCAATTTGCTCCAGTTGATTGGAAGTTGATGCAACATTGTTAGCCCTCAGGTTAAGGTGTTGTGGGAGCTCTAGAGCGGTAGCCAGTATATATATATATATATATATATATTTTCAAATGATTTTAATTACTTCACTAACCATGTACTCATTGTAAAGGTGAATGATGCTTTCTTAAATTTGTACTCTTCATTACAAAACTTTGTTTAGTCTTAGTAAATTAAATTTTGAAGTATAGAAAATAGTTTAGTAAACTTAGTTCTTTTAGTTACATTTCTATTAGCATTCATTAAACTTAATTTAATTTATATAGTTTGAATATTGTGATTTATGTTATTCTCGTAAGAATTTCCATCTTCCAAACAAATACTTGATAGTAATAGACTAGAATTACCCTAAGGGATTTCCTATTGCGCTATTTGTGGGAACGATACTGGAGTTTTTAAAGAAAGCATTGTATTACTTGAAGTAATACGTGCGTTATTGCATTAAGTTAAATCTATAAGACATAGATTTAAAATTTATAATATTATTATATAGTGTGTTTCATTATTGTGTGTTTATTTTAAAGAAAATCCAAAATACAAAAAATTATTTTTGATATATGTACTATTAGTTAAGTCTTTAGATTTGTATGCGTAGTTCACGAGTTGCAGGCCTTGAATTTTACAAGTCATACTTGGAGAGAACTTTTTGGAGAGATTTGAAAAGACTCTATGATTTTAATGTAGAAATGGCAAATCAATGATGTAATGAATATACAAATTTGTATTATAATTAGTAGCTTTGAAGGAGTAAACCCCAAGAGAGTGGGAAATTATCAAGAAGATATGCTTATAATTTTAATTTCTCAGGTTGAAGATATTGAGAGGAAGTTAGATCAATAAATAGAAAGATATCCTCAATGCACCTGAATTATTGAGGAAAATTCATTTGGAAAATGGATTGAAACTAGGCATGAGATATATAATTCTTATTCCGATTATTACAATCCAGGTTTGGGAAATCATTTGAATTTTAGCAGGAATAATAATTTTGGAGGAGAAGACCAATTTTGGGTAGATAATCAATTTAATAGGACATGCAGTTGGAATAATCATGACTATTATAATAATGAACTTTCTTTTCCTCATGGATTTAACTCTAACCTATAGGACAAGGAGAAGAAATTAATGTTAGACGAGGTTGTGATTCAAATGAAGAGTGAGCTGGAAAATCAAGAGGTGGTGAAAAGGATGAAAAGGAATATAGAAAACTAACTAGGGCAGATTATTAATGCAATTAACAGTTACCCTCAAGAAATTTTATCTATTGACCCTGAGATAATCCCTAAGGAGATTAATGATGAGCAATTTAAAATTATAGAACTAATATTTAGAAGTGAATTAGAGGATATGTTTCAAAAGAACTTTGAGTTGAGAGATGAGGGTAAGGAGATTGAAAGAATAATCGAAAAAATCCTAAGGAATTAGAAAAACCTATTTCCACAACTAAGATAAATATAGAAAGACCACCAATAATATTTACTTAATACCAAGGGGAAGAATTGAAAGACAACCATGAACAAAAGAGTAACCTAGAAGAACTTAATCCATAGTTTGAATTATTTAGAGAGAATCTAATCCAAAATTTGGAAGATATTGAAGTATCTTATAAAGATCCGTTTCTTATAAATTTCAAGGATGATATTAATGTGAAAATTAAGAAAATCACTAGAATAATATTGGATCTAGAGAAAAAATTGGGGAAGAAGGATATGAATCTATCTAAAAAGGAAGAGCTGAAAGAAAATTTTAAATTTGAGGACTTTGAAGGAATCCCCAGATTTGGAAAAGATTGGGTGATTGATCAAGGATTACTTAAATGGAATTTTGATCCAGGTGGAATCATTTGTCGAGCTGATGACGTTAAACAAAGCGCTTTATGGGAAAGAACCCATAGTTATCAGTGTGGGTTGATTTAGTGTGCTTGAGAGTTAAGATTGTTAGTATTTTATTATGTTTTCTTTAGTGTGGATTGATCATTTTGAATGATGATTGGTAGATGTTTGAATTGTTAGTGGTTTGATTTGATTTTTGTGTCATGAGGGAGGTGATTTCTTAAATTCTTGTTACGGTTAGACTTGTATATACTCTTATAGTAGTTGGATTGATGAGTCCACTATGACTTGGGTCTCAGCCGGACTTAATTTTTTCAAGAGACATCATTAATTTTAATAGGAATGATTCCATCTTAATTTTTTTACTTCTTTTCTATGACTTTGTTTTCGTTTGATAGAAGTAGCTAATTTATTTGATGAGTAACGTCGATCTTTAATTATTTTTGATATAGCTAATTGAAATGTTAAAATGTGTTGAGAAAAATATGTTCCGAAAGGGCCATGATTTCTACAACATGTGGAGAATCCCATTTGATTTCATAGGAGAGTATTTCATTCATGAGGTTGAGTGCAAATAAATAAGAAAATATACTTTTTTGGATGCAGAATTGGAGATTTTAAGGTGACAAATTAAAATCCCAAATTTGGTCCAGTTGAATATAAGCTGATGCAAGCTTGTTTGCCCTCATGTGAGGGAGTAGTGGGAGATCTGGAGTGGCTGCCAGTATCCTCCTGACCTTACCACAGAATTAGGGACCAAACGTTGGATTAGTCAATGTTTTTTATACACTCGGAAGAGGGTAAAGAATCAGATTGCTCCTATTTGGCACAAAATAATTTTTATATATATTTTCGAATGAAATATTCAAAAGATTTTAATTACTTCACTAACGTTGTACTCATTGTAAAGGGGAAGGATGCTTTCTTAAATTTGAACTCTTCATCATAAAACTTTGTTTAGTCTTAGTAAATTTAATTTTGAAGTTTTGTAAATAGTTTAGTAAATTTAGTTCTTTTAGTTACATTTCTATTAACATTCATTAAATCCACTTTAATTTGTTTTTCTTACTCTATTTTTTATAGTTTGAATATTGTGATTTATGTTATTATCATAAGAATTTCCATCTTCCAAACTAGGACTTGATAATAGCTGACTAGAATTAGCCTAAGAGCTTTGTTACTATGCTTCTCTGTGGGATCGATACTGGGGTTTTTAAGAAACCCTTATATTACTTGAAGTGGTACGTGTACTTATGTAGAACCACTAGTGTGTGAATAATTTTATATATTTTATAATGTTTTGATTTTGCACATTAACTACTTAATATAAATTAGGTCAAGTTTTTTGCCATATTTTTGAAATCAGAATTACTGCGTAAATTTTGGGACGGGTCAAGTTTTTGGCGCTGTTACTTGGGATTTAGATTTATATAAAACACGTAGAAAAAAGACACACATGACGAGCACATCAAATGTCCTTTGTTAATTTTTAGTGTTCCCATTAAAATTACAAAGAGTTGGTCAATACTAACCCTCAGAACTTTTTCTTTGAAGGTGCTATGATGATGTTACCTACCCTCATTTTCTCTTGTAACAAGCCTAACGATTGTGATACCCCATTCTTTATCATACACGGTAAGGCATCATTCTTTTTCATGAAGGTTGCTACTCAATAAGTTCAAGAGTGAGCTGCTGTGTTTGATTTGAACTGTCCTTGTGACTTTGCTTTTTAAAAGAAGGTGAATATTGCTACCGCCTCGACACCCATGAATTCTGTCATCCCTGCATTTATCCGCTCAAGAGTTATTACACATACGGCTATCGAATTCACTGTTATTGTTCCTGTCGTACCGTTTAATAAAGGAAAAGAAGTTTTGATTGAAGACAACTCAGTTTATTGGGTTACTACTCTGTCATCAGTATTTGAAACCGGTTTCAGTTCAGGGGTTAAGTTGCAAACTAAGTCATAAAGAAAAAAAAATGAATCTAGAAGATTTAGAGGGCCGCTAGAGCCCAGTCTATAGAAATAGCCCCTTTTGATGAGATCCCTCACTAAGAGGAACTCAGAATGTCTGAGGTTACCCCTATCCTACGAGGAAGTAGGTTTTATCCGTTGATGGATATCACTAGAGAAGAGAGCATCTATAGGATTGGTGCTGCTCTATCATCACCACAAGATCATGATAAAGTGAGGGAGAGGCCTAATCATATCACCAAAGTCCGTACAGTGTTTGAAAGATTGGCTGCTAAGGAGGGGTGTACTTTCACTGAGTTACTCAAGCATGTGGGTTGCGTAGTTTGACTCTGGATGAAGAAAGAAATCTTGAAGGATATCATATTTGTCCGTTAGTTCTAGAAAATAGTTAAAGTCTCTCCATCTCGTGTTCCATTCAGATTCCGTCTCGGGTGTCGTGTTGATAGTATTGCCACCGTCACAGATTCTACCTTTGTTGCTCTGAAGTCTGCCATTTAAGTCATGTCTGGGTTCGAGGGTACCACCTACCATCATTCATGAAAATTTCTTAAAGAAGGATAAAGGGAAGAGACTTGTTACCGGTGTACTTAGTCAGCCCCGTGGGGAGCATAGTTCTCTTCGACATACCAATGTCTCCTCCAAGTCTCTCCCTCTTAAAGCATTTTCGTCAATTAAGAGAGTCTCAATACTCAAGGGTGCTACACCAATAAGTTTTGAAGAGCCCGTGGGGAAATTTTGTGTAATGGAATATATGTTTGATGCACTAGAGGTTGTTAATTTCATTATAGAGTCCATCATATAGTAGGATGATGTTTAAGAGAAACTTCCATATGTCAAGATTTAGGAGAAAGAAATCAATGATAAGGTAGAGAATTTTAGAGCTGAGATTGCAAAATTGGCTAAGGAGTGAGGAGAAGGCGAGCTTTACTTATATGTAAAAAGTATTTATTTTCACCATGTATTTTGAGAACATTATGGATTTATCCGAAAATCACTATTCATGGTGAATCACTATTCATGGTGAAAATAATCACTATTCATGGTGAAAATTTGAGAAACGTCTATAGAAAATACATAGATTTGGTAGTTTAAGGGGTTGAGTTTAATGATTTAGAGTTGAATTTTGGAATTATGGTGAATTGTATATAATATTTTAGAAATGGCACAAAGGGTGAGGAGAAGCAAATAAAAAGCCCCACTTGATTCAAGCAAATTTATTAGTTTGAGAGCTTAGAATCGATATAGTGATGCGCTGCAATCAAGTAAGTTGATCTGTGAGTGTTGTTTCAAGAGTCTGGGAGGAGCTATGGAGGATTTGATTGTTCCCCGCCAGTGGGAGCAATTTTGTTATTTTTTTACTGTGCCAGTTTTTTTCATAGTTAGGGAGTTCGATGCAAATCTCCCCTAGGCTGAAGAAGTAGTCTGGTTAGAGGTAAGATAGTGCCTTTCTCATATGAGGTAAAAAACTAGTTTTATCAGTTGCCCCTTAGTACTTTATGTTTTTATTCAAACTATAGTCAAAATGAGGAGGATTTAGACGAGATTATTTCATCATTGACAGGAGGAAGAGGATTATGGAAGATTACCAATAAAAAAAGAGTTAACTTCACCACGTCAAAGTTAGATGCCCCATCAAAAGTGTGGCACTATTTTATTTTTGCTCATCTGTTACCTACTAATCATCTTAGTGAAGTAACCCAAGGTGGAGCAACTTTGAACTATTATATTCAGCAGTTCAAACCCATCGACATTGGCACTTTAATTTATGATATTACTACCAGTTCTGCCATCACTGCTACTATGTAGGTTTTGGATTCACATCCTTGATCTTTTTATTATGCGAATATGATAGAGTTAGACTTGATAGTTGGGAGGAAATACTGCAGCCACTCAAGCCTATTACTAGTGTGAATGTGAAGTTTTATTCAATTCCTTCTATTTTTGGCTGGAGAGGTGGATTTTCTAGCAGTTGAGCTGCTTCTACTTCTCTGTCTTCTAGTTCATGTGCTTCTACAGCATAGGGTCAGACTTCTGGATCTGTTTCTCAATCACAACTATTGTAGAGGATTTTGGACAGCGTTAACTATATCGCTGATAATGTATTAAATTTTGAAAATTTTACAAAACATATAGATGGATATATGAGGAGACGTAGTGATTATGATGAAGAATTCTACTCATCTATGAAAAACCTCTTGAGAGGTAACTAGAGTGTAGTTTTCCCTCAATATCTAAAATATCCATCAAATGAGCCTACAACTGAATGACATAGTGATGAGAGTGATGCTGAGGAGGAGGATGATTAGACTTAGTTCTATAGTTTAGTTTAGTTTCTTTAATGTATTGTTATGAACTTTTTGGCGGTACAATTACACTGTACTTTTGTTTTGTTTTGAGTTGAGTTTGTTGGGAATGTTAGTTTTGTTGTGTTTTGTTCTGTAGACACTGTTGTGATGTATTTATGTTTCTGTGAGTAGTTGTTGTTTTTTTGTGGTAGTAACTGTTTTAGCTATGTTGTTTAGTGTTTTTAGTTAGTCTGTGCTGAACTTAATCCTGAATTTAGGAAGGTTTATAATATTGTTAACTTTAACTTAAAAACTTCTTGTTTAATTATTTCAATTTACTACAATATATTTTCCTTATGTTGCAGTTGTGAATGATTGTTAGCGTGTTTATTTGCTTTTATGTTATCTTTCACTGCATAAAAGTCTAATTAATCTCTCTATGTTAACTAAATTAAAATTTGATGAAAATGAATTTTTACTCCTGTTTCAAATTTTTGTACTTGTATATTTAGGATATAAAAATTCTTGTTAGCATGTTCTTTTTAGTTTTCATTCCTGCCAATATATATATGATGCTAAAATGTTTTATCTAATTAAAAATTTATGTTTTGGATGAAAATTTTTTCTAAAAATTTGAAATTTATTTGTTCTCAAATGTACTTCAAAACAGATGGATTTTGATTTGAAGAAAAATGATTATGTATATGAAGTTATATTAGGGAAGTAAAATTTTAAATATTGAAATGAGTAAGAGAATTTAGTTAAAATTTATAATAATGAAGAAAAACTTTAAGTTAAAAAGATTTTGTGTGGAAATGATAAATATTGTGTAAATATCTTTAATATGACAAATTGTATTTTTGAAAAAAGTAGAATAATTAGACTTTTAATTTCAAAACTTAAATTTCTTTTATTGATAGTAATTTTTAAAGACTAATATTATGTTTTTAGGTAAAGGAAATATATGAACTCTTTGCTTGGTGGGATTTAAAATCATTAAAGGCCTATCCAAATATAGCAATCTTTGAGTGAAAAAAAAGAGAAAAAAAATGAAACAAAAAGTTGAAAAGGTGAGGAGAAGCTTGAGGATTAGTGTCTAATCAAAATTTTGTTCCACATCTGATCTTTTTAAAGTATAAGACTTGAGAAACTCTATATTTGAAGTAAATTTACAGCATTTTTGAATTAGACAAAATGCTTAAGCTCATATTATGCTTAATAAAAATTTTTAAGTAGAGAAGATAGAATGCTTAAGCTCTATATTTGAAAAATTTACAGTTATTTTGAATTAGACAGAAACTCATATTTTCAGACTTCTTTACATTAAAAATTTATAAACTCTAAGTTGGTCTCATTCACTGATGTTTTTTTCTAAATTCAATACTATATTTCTACATCAAAATTTTAGAAACTCCTAAAGAAATTCATATACATAATCTACTTATTTAGTTTTACTTATTTAGTTTTTAAAAAGGATTGAAGTGTCACTTGAGGACAAGTAACATTTTAAGTTTGAGTGATTTTGATACACCTAAAATATAGTCTTGATGTACACATTTTTAAATCTATTTTTGAGATATCGCGCTTTAATGAAAGGTAATTGTGTATTTTACTTTCAGGTACAATCAAATGGAGGAAAAATGGTACAAGAAGTGAAAAATGATCAGATTTAGAGCAAAAATGAAAAAGGCGTAAAAATGAACTGTGGCGCCAAAAAGCCCAAGACCGGTGCTTGCGCGTCAGTTAAACCAAGAGAGCCATGCCTAAGCACTAGGCACCCTGCGCTTAAGAACCATAAGTAGTTATTTGATGATTCATTAAATTTGGACAAATTTTTTAGGAGGTGTTTCAAGCAACCCATGGTGAAAACGTATGAAATAGTTAATGAACTCAAAAATTCATTCAATTGGCTTTTGAAAAGAGGCATCTTCTAGAAGATTCATTGAATGGAGACAAATTTAGAAGAGACACCAAGGCACCTTTTGAATTTTTATAAAAGACGAATGGATCATCCAAAAAAAGAGAGCCAATCATCATCCATCCATCCAGAGTAACCGCCGCCGCAGCCGTCCATTACTACCACTGCCACCTTCCATTGCCGTCGCCGCCCATCTCTGTTGCCACTGCTAACCACTTTTTTCTTTTTATTTTGAGTTTTAGTTTGTATTGTGGGTGAAGAAAGAGATTCAAAGGAACTTCAAGACATTTGATGTAGATGATTTGAGATAAGTGTATATCTTTGCGACTACATTTGGTTTTAATTTAGACTTATTGTTTATGTGCATGATTTCTATGTTTAAACTCAATTGTGGTTGTGTTTTCTCCATGAATTCTGAGTAGTTTTCTTTTATATTTTTCCTCAAAATGATAAGTGAATAAGTATTGGAGAGAAGTTGGGTGAAGTATTAGACTTTAAGATGATGTGATGATTTTAAACCTTGTACTTCTTTTTCTTATTGATTTGGCCAATTAAGATGTTAATACATGTTGTAAGAACATATAAGATCCAAGATTGTATTGCATCAATCAACAAATGGTAATAATGAAATTTTATTTCCTGGATAAGAATGTAGTTCATGGGGTTGACTGCAAATAAGAAGGGAAATAAACTTTGAAGGGTGTAGAATTAGAGGACTTTGGAGTGACAGGCTAAAGCACCCAATTTAATGTATAGCTTTAGGTTTTGATATGAGATGTTAGCCCCCTGTCGGCGTTATTTCGGGGATGGTTTGGTTGCCGGGTTGCCCGTAAGAAGCTGTCGGTCATCGGAATGGAAATCCAGTCGCCCGCTTCGGAAGGACGTTGAAGTATGAAATCAAACTGACCCCATATTTTTCGCAGTTTAAAATGAAAGAGCACTGTACCTCAAATCCTATATCTATCCCGAAGGATAAACACAAGCATTAAGGATGAGGCTCGATCAAATAAACTAAGGAAAGTATGACGTCCGTTTTGTCTGCGAAACCTTTGTATTTGTCGACAAGTTCCCTTATTTAATATAAAGGATTAAATAGGGTTTATATTAAGCTGGGTTCGGACATGCTTCCTATAAG
>NW_018223334.1:173594-174094 GCF_001263595.1 Phalaenopsis equestris
CTTAAGACCTAGGTGAGTGTCTTAATTAGATTTAAAAAAGGGTTAAGCTTTAAGTGATCATGATTCATAATTTGGATTTTATTTGAAAATCAAGATAGGTGTATTAAATTGATTAATTATTGACTTCAAAATTTATTCCCCTAATTCTAGGATCATTTAATTTTAATAAACTTCCAAATTTTAATAAATTAGAAATTTATTAATCTTAATTAAGAAAGTGCAATTGGTTTCTACTAATTAACCCCTTTATGTTTCAAACATCAAGTGAATTGATTAATATTAGAGGTTACCCATTTTCCTCCTTGAACTAAGCCTAAATGTTAATTAAGGCTAAATTTCCAAAATTACACATTTGCCCCTAAGGCTTTAGCACTTCATAATTTGTCAAATTAAATTGAAATGCCATTGAAATTTTTATCCTACTTCATTCATGGGTCAATTGAGACATCAGAGGAGGAAATGTGATTTTTCCAAATTTCATTTAATTTATATAATTATTT
>NW_018223334.1:175355-176114 GCF_001263595.1 Phalaenopsis equestris
GTTCACTGAGCAAGAGGGTATTTTTATTTTATTTTTTTTATTTTTCTACACAAAGTTATGTATTTTTGAAGTTAAGGGTATTAAATAAATAAGAAAATACCCCTATTTTTCTATTTAAACGCGTGTGCTACCTCATTCTACAATGGCTCCGAAAGCTTACGTGGCGCGCTCTGGTTGGATGCCGCCGTCCACGTAGCTTGCTGACTCAACCCGCTATTCACGTCTCAAAGCGCCGTCCGACTCGATCTCCCCCGTCCGTTTGATACACGCTTGATCTCCCCGTCATCATCCCCGATAGAGTGATCCCGTGCCCGTCCAAACTAAAACCTTATGATCTCGTCTTAGACTCAACCAAATCGCTTCGGGTTTGGTTTTATGGACTCGTCTAAGCAAGACGAAAACATCTATACGGCTAAGGTGCCATGAAATCAAGCTTAAGTAAATGGAGAAAAAAAATAAGCTTGGGAGAAGGAGAAGTTTTATACCTTTGCTCTGAGAAAGGGAAGCTTTGATCAGAGGTGCTCGGCATGTTCCTTGGGGTCCAAGGAGGCTATGGATTAAGTCTCTAGTCTTGGTGTAAGGCCTAGATATGAATTCGATCATGGCCGAATTTGAGTGTTGGTCTAGAGCTATAGTAGAGGCTCAATCAAAGGGGGATTTGATGGGGCTTTGGCTTATTTCACTCTTGTGAAGGTGTAGGAACAAGGAATTAAAGTTTGGTGGAGTTTGGAGGGGAGTTTGGAGGTGTCCTGGTTTCCG